>NC_090657.1:40295374-40495374 GCF_040937935.1 Hyperolius riggenbachi | reverse complement strand
TGTCCTGTCCCTTTTCCATCAGCCCCATATATGCCATCAGCATGTGTGATGGAAGAGCAGCAGATTGGGACGCTGGATGGGCACTGCGACACAGGACAGGTAATGGCCTCTACTTATAAAGCATTTCCGCATGCGATAATGCTCAAAACAGCTGACTTTACTGACCATTTAGCAAAGTGTCCATTCATAAAAGCTGTTTCCGCATGAGAAGCTACAATTCCTGAGCAGTGCAGGAAATTACTGGTTTATGCAGTGATAATCACAACACATGTCACTAATGTCAATTCATAAAGATTAGAACAGGCAAAATGTGAGCGGAGAATCCCGGCTGTTTAGATAATGCGATAAGCCAGCGGATAACAGCCAAGCTAATGGAGAGACAGACCTCCCAGGCAGCTGCAGTGAGAGCAGAGCAAAAAATGCATCCCTGAATACCACAGCTGTGTTTTTTTAACCCCTTGGATACCTGTTTTCAGATACATTTCACATCAGAAAGCCTGCATGTGTAACATTTCTTGAAGTTCTTCTAAGCTGTGGCAATTAAATAGATTGTTTAAAAAGACTAATAGACAGATTCAGGGCAAGGAGAGGCAGTAAAAAAAAATGCACATCTAAAAGGATGCTGGGGCTGCCTCCTTTATAGTTTCTCTGTCTCTGCACAGAGAAAATGACCTCTATTCATAAAACACATGGAGCGAAAAATTTGTGGAGGGAAAATACCGCATCGGTATTTTGGACTTCTGGGTGGTCATTCATAAAAATCTTGTCAGCTGCGATAGCAGTGCGGAGATTTCCCGCAGTAGGCTGGCGGTAGGCTTGCGGAAACACAGAAGCAGGCAGAGTCCCTCTGTGCGCTGCTCTCTGCTGCTGCTTGGGAGGTCTGTCCCATTCATTTGTATGTATTCCGCACGCTTCTCGCTACATCCGAGGAAGCAGTATTTCCCATCCTCATACCGCTTCCTCTAATCTTTATGAATGGACATTTTGTTGCTTTTTCTAGATAAATCTAGAAAATCGCCACATAAGGCGGAAATGTATCGCTCTGCTGGGGAATTGTAGCTTTTCATGCGGAAACAGCTTTTATGAATTGAGACTTTGCTAAATGGTCAGGAATGTCAGCTGTTTCCAGCGGTAAGCATGCAGTAAAAGTTTTAGGAATAGAGGCCAATGTATCAACTCAGCCAGCACTGCTAGTTTAGTGCGGGAATTCCCCGACCTTTCATCGCAAGTGTAAACATTTTTATTAATTAGCACACAAAAGTCTGAGACCCCGTTCACATCTAAAATCGTAAACCGCTAGTGATTACCGCCGGAACTTTGCGGGAGTGATTTTCCCATGATTAACGCGTAAAAATCACTGGACACGCGGCAATTTTGACATGATCGCGATTAGCGGTGCTATGCATGCTAATTGCGATCGCTAAACGCTAGTCGGCGTCAAACCGCTGCATGTAATGTTTGCGGTTATCACTAACCGCAAGCACAACAGTGAGAATAATGCCATGTGTTACATGCTGCAGCATTTTTGTAAAAACCTCTAGCGGCTTGCCTTGAGCTCAAGTGTGAATGGGCCCTAAAATACTGATGCAGTGTTTTCTCGCTAAGATTTTTTTTCCCGAAAATGTTTTATGAATAGAGCCCAATGTATAAATGCACACGTGCCCACCAGGGAACAGCGGCAAGGCTGCGCACTGGGTCGATTTCTAAAACGATTTTAGCATGAAATTAATTGGGACTCGGCCTGTGGTGTATGGGCAGCTGATGGATCTCTCTCTGATCAGAGAGCGATCTATCCCTTGGTCAAATCTGCCCATCACTGCTTGATGTATGGACACATTAGAGAGGACCTGTAACTTTAAAAACCTCTCCTGGGGGTACCTACCATGGGAGGGGGAAGCCTCTGGCTCCTATTGAGGCTTCCCCGTCCTCCTCCATCCCACGTTCGCAGTGCTAGCGGTCCCCGAACAGCAGCCATGTAAATATTTACCTTCCCGGCTCCAGCTCAGTAGCGGCTGTAAGCTCGGGGTCATTTGGAAATAGCCAATCCCAATTGGATCTGCTCTACTGCACAGGCACAATTCGCTTGCACAGTAGAGTGGTCCCGATCGGGATTGGCTATTTCCACCTGATCCCGAGCAGAGAGCCGCTACTGCTGCGCCTTCGCTGGGGAAGGTTAATATTGCCACAGCCGACTTTCCTTGTGGTTTTGGGGGCCCAGCGCAGCCCCTGTGGGATGGAGAACAGGGAAACGTTTTTGAAGTTACAGGTTCTGTGTGTGTGATATCCCAGCTGCAGCTTCTCCATTGTCAGGGCTGCCATTGAAATGTGAGCTGCAGCAAAGAGAACATTGGCTATCATTCATAAAGCATTTCCGCATGCAGAAATGCTGAAAACAGCTGAATTTACCAAGCAGCTTGAAAAGCTGACATTCCTGAGCAGAGCGATAAATTACCGCCATGTGCGGTGATTATGTTAACAAATGTCACCATATGTCAATTCATAAAGATTAGAGCAAGCGGTGTCAGCACGGAGATTACCGCTCCCTTTGAAGTAGTGATAACCATGCAGAGAACAGCTTAAGCTACGTACACACATGCGACAACGATCGTTCGTTGTGAACGACGAATTAACTTTTAATTGATGAAAGAACGACCTAAGTAAAGTTAGTTTTTAAAAGTGTGTAACAATCTGATCGTTAGAACGAACATTACATCACGTAAAGAAACTATTGCGCTTGCGTATAAAAATAAGAAGTTCCATGGAGAAATAACGAAATGCGCATGTCAAGCCTAGTACGGACGACCGTTTTCCAACGATGTACTACTTTTGCAAACGATCGTTGTTGGAAAAAATCTGCCAAGCTAGATCGTTCGTTTTTAACGATCTAGCTCGTCCGTCGTTAGACTTAATGGTCGTTGGCTGCTTTTTTTTTTAAACGATCGTCGCTTGAAACGATCGTTTAAAACTACTATAGTCGCATGTGTGTACGCACCTTAAAGGATACCACAGCCCAAAGGCTGTGGTAAAATCAAAGTTGCAATGTGGAGGGAAAGAAAGATACATACTTACCGCTTCCCTCGTTCCCTGCCGACGGGTCCCGCTCATCTGTTACAGCTCCCGGTACCGACCCGACTCTCCTGACCCTTCACCCGGACATACTGTGCTGCGCATGCGCAGTATGTCACTATACTCTTCGCTTCTGCCGTCGCATCGTGACGGCAGAAGTACGGGCACTCCCCCGCCTCCTCCTCTCCCAGCGTGTGCGCTCCAATCTAAAGCTAGCGTGACATGCTGGCTGGAGTTCGCACTGGGATAATCGATGTGGAGAGAGCGGAGGGGGAGTAAGTTAAAAAAAGACACTGCCGGCTGGAGGGAGGGAGCGAGTGAGTGGGCGGGCGAGTGGGCGGGCAGGCAGCGAGCAGGCGGCGAGCAGGCAGCGGCAGTACAGCCCAACCATTCTGTACATAGATGCAATGACATCTATGGTACAGCGAGAAAATTATCCCCACATTTATCTCTGCATATGTGCATGTATATACATGTGTATATATACATGTACACACATGTATATACATGCACATATGCAGAGATAAATGTGGGGACAATTTTCTCGCTGTACCATAGATGTCATTGCATCTATGTACAGAATGGTTGGGCTGTACTGCCGCTGCCTGCTCGCCGCCCACTCGCTGCCTGCCCGCCCACTCGCCCGCCCACTCCCTCGCTCCCTCCCTCCAGCCGGCAGTGTCTTTTTTGTAACTTACTCCCCCTCCGCTCTCTCCACATCGATTATCCCAGTGCGAACTCCAGCCAGCATGTCACGCTAGCTTTAGATTGGAGCGCACACGCTGGGAGAGGAGGAGGCGGGGGAGTGTCCGTACTTCTGCCGTCACGATGCGACGGCAGAAGCGAAGAGTATAGTGACATACTGCGCATGCGCAGCACAGTATGTCCGGGTGAAGGGTCAGGAGAGTCGGGTCGGTACCGGGAGCTGTAACAGATGAGCGGGACCTGTCGGCAGGGAACAAGGGAAGCGGTAAGTATGTATCTTTCTTTCCCTCCACATTGCAACCAGGGGCGTAGCAATAGGGGGTGCAGAGGTAGCGACCGCATCGGGGCCCTTGGGCCAGAGGGGCCCCGAAGGGTCCACCATCTATCACAGTATTAGCTCTCTGTTGGTCCTGTGCTCATAATAATCACTTCTATAGATACTATGAATAGTGGTAATCAGTAACAAGCTGCTCCCCATCCCCTTCCTGCACCTCTGACACTGGGGTTGTCCTTGGCAAGTTTTGGTGCGCCGTATCAATTGTTATGTATAGAGTGCTTGGGGGGGCCCCATTGTAAAACTTGCATCGGGGCCCACAGCTCCTTAGCTACGCCACTGATTGCAACTTTGATTTTACCACAGCCTTTGGGCTGTGGTATCCTTTAAGCTAATGAGACAGACCTCCCAGGCAGCTGCAGTGAGGGTAGAGCAAAAAAAGGCATCCTGGAATACCAAGCCTGTGTTTTTTAACCCCTTGGGTACCTGTTTTCAGATATATTTCACATCAGAAAGCCTGCATGTGTAACATTTTTTTTGAAGTTCCTCTAAATTGTAGCAATTAAATAGGTTGTTTAGAAATACTAATAGACAAATTCAGTGCAGATTTAGGGCAAGGACAGGCAGTTTTTAAAAAATGCACATGTAAAGGGATGCTGGGGCTGCCTCTTCTATAGTAACGCTGTCTCTGGAGGAGAAAATGTATCAACTCGGCAGCTTCTCATGTTACACAAACATACCGCCTGCCTAGTTCAGGGAAAATATCGCAACTATAAGCATTTTTATGAATGAGCACACAGAAGTCTAAACTACCGAATGCTGTATTTTCCCGCACAGATTTTTTTTTTACTGCACTGCTTTTATGACTGATAGTTGTCTGTACAAGGCTTCCTTAGCCATCCAATCTAGCCTCTGCAATGCTGGGAAATGCTCCTGCAGTCAGTCACTCACATAACCATCCTCACAGGGCCAAATCGGAGGGAAAAATAAACTGGAGAGATCATTGGCCAATGGGAGGGACAAAGGCTGAGTTGCAGTAACTGGCTGGCTAAACTGAGGGGTGGGACTGTCTCGTACAGCTGGGAACTTATATTGCAACATGTTGTGGGCGGGGCCTGGCACTAGCATCAGCCTACAGCTATTACTATGGGCTGAGGCTGAGCCTGTCACAATAAATTCCACTGCCCCCTTGGCCAATCACTGGCAGGGGGAGTGGATTTGCTGTCAAAAGGAGGGAGATTGGAAAAAGCTTGAATAGCGCTTCCTCCTGCACTTGACTTGTTTGAAATGGATTCCTTTGGCATGGAATCCCACAGTGTACTGCCTGTCTCCCCTGTACCTGCCATCTTATGCCTGCTCCAGAAGAGCCAGCAGCAGAAGCTAGTCTCATGCCTCAGCAAGCAGTTACCAGGCAGAAGTGAGCAGTTGAGAGTGTTTGAGAGGCATTTCACTGCCTATCAGCAGTCTGTGGAAAGGAGGCCTAACTAGCTGAGCTCACATACTTTCTGTCAGGGAGAGGGACACAGTGTGCATGCATAACTGCAGCAGCACACCACACCCAGCCAGCAGCACCCAGCACATAGCCAGCAGCAGCCCCCAGCCAGCATACAGCCAGGAGCAGAACCCATCACACAGCCACCAGCAGCTGTCTCCCCCGGTCACACAGTAGCTCCAGCTGCCCCCCATCACACAGCAGCCGCACCTGCCCTTCCATCACGCAGACACAGCTGCCCCATTCCGCAGCAGCAGTCCCCCATCACACAGGGAGATGTGGGGAGAGGCAGTGTGTAGCAGGGAGTGGAGAGCTGAGTTTAAAAGTGTAGGTAAGTGGCCAACTGCATTAGGACTGGGCTTGTGTCAGCTAGCTTAGCACAGCAAGAGCAGCTACCAGCACAGCTTAAAGGGATACCTTAGGTGAGAGGTATATGGAGGCTGCCATATTAATTTCCTTTTAAGCAATACCAGTTTCCTGGCTATCCTGCCAATCCCCTGCCTGTAATATTTTTAGCTATAGACCCTGAACAAGCTTGCAGCACATTAGGTGGTTCTGAGTGTTCTAACAAGATTAGCTGCATGCTTGTTTCTGATGTGATTCATGCATTACTGCAACCAAATAGACCAGCAGGACTGCCAGGCAACTGGCATTTTTTAAAAGGAAATGCATATGGCAGCCTCCATGTCTCTTTTGTTACAGTTGTCCTTTAAATGATATATGGGAGGCAAATTAAAATGGAGTGTTAAAGGGAGCCCAAGGTGAGAGGGATATGGTGGCTGACATGTTTGTTCCCTTTTAAATCAGATTTGCCTGGCTGTCCTGCTGATCCTCTGCCTCTAATGCTGGATACACACGTTGAGATTTCCCGCTCGATTTGCGGGATTGAACTAATCGATTCGATTTCAAACATGCTTGATTGGATTTTGATCTTTTTTATGTTAAGTATGCAAAATCGATGGCAGGAACGATCGAAATCCAATCGAGCATGTTTAAAATAATCAAATCGAACCGTGAATCTCAACGTGTGTACCCAGCATTATACTGTCAGCCGTAGACCCTGAACAAGCAAATGCTGATCACATGTCTATGACAAATCTGACAGGATTAGCTGCATGCTTGTTCTGTGTGTGATTTACACCCAACTGACCAGAATTCTCAGTAGGACTGCCAGGCACAGGCAACTGGTATTGTTTAATAGGAAATACATGTCAGCTTCCATAGGTCTCACACCTTGGCTTCCTTTTATATCAGGGATTTTATCTACATCCCAGTAAGTAGCTGATGCCCCCTTTCCCACAAGCAATATTTACCTTTTCTCAAATAGATTAGGAGGGTCTGTATGGTGGATATTGATGTCCTGACAGTTTGCTGTCTTTCTATTCTATGGAAACAGCGCTCAACAACCAACATATTACATATAAGTAATATGTGGGTTGTTGAGCGCTGTTTCCATAGAATAGAAATTTTGTACGTAGTGTGACACACACAATTGAAAAATAGCGATCCGACCAGACAGAGATTTATTAAGATTTATCAATATTTAGAATATCTATTGAGGAGCGCACTGATCAAATATAGAGTTTGCTGTCTTTGACCCTCATTGCATTGTGGGAAATTGTGGCTTTTTCCAACCAGCGAGCAATATCTTCCTCTGTGCATAGAACTCAGTAATGAACATTCCATGCAGATCACCTGGCAGAACTAAAGATGTCACTCACCACCAGGGATGTATTTCAAAATGTAAATCAGGGAGAGGAAAGATCTTACAATGGGAAACCACTTGCTAAATAATCAATAGATGAATATCGTAAACCATAAGTAATGATGTTGTCATTTTCACTATAGTTCCCACTTTAAATCAGTTTAGCGTTACTTACCTGGATCCTCCTCCAGGACTAGAAGCCTTGTGTAGTCCTCGCTGCAATTCTGCTGCCACCCATTCTTCCTTTGTCCCCCTCAGCAGTGGCTTCTGTGCAAGCACGGGTGTATGTGTGCAATGCTGAGTTCTCATGCCTGGGAGCATTCTGCACAAGTGCAGTACTACTGCGCAGAACACTCCCAGCCACAGGCGCATGAGCGGTGCATGCACCCATGCATGTGCAGAAGCCAGTGACCACTATGGAGTGGACAACAGAAGAATGGGTGACGACACAACTGCTGCGAGGGACACAGACTTCTAGGAGCTGCAGGAAGCCCAAGGTAAGTAAAGCTACATTGGGCTTTATTCATAAAAAAATTTGTGGCGAAAAAACTCCTGGAGGGAAAATACAGCAGTGGTATTTTAGACTTCTGGGTGGTCATTCATAAAAATGTTGGCAGCTGCGATGCAAGTGCGGAGATTTCCCAGTGAAGGCTGGCGGTAAGCTTGCGGAAACACTTACGCTGGCAGAGTCTCTCCGTGCGCTGCTCTCTCTGGGAGGTCTGTCCCATTCACTTGTATGTAATCCGCAGGCTTCGAGGAAGCGGTATTTCCCGTCCACATACCGCTTCCTCTAATCTTTATGAATGGCCATTTTGATACTTTTTTCTAGATAAATCTAGAAAACACTGCAGAAGGCGGAAATTTCTCGCTCTGCTGGGGGATTGTAGATTTTTATGCGGGAACAGCTTTTATGAATGCCCACTTTGCTAAATGGTCGGGAAAGTCCGCTGTTTTGAGCGGAAAACTTGCGGTTACGGTTTATGAATAGAGCCCATTGATTTCATTTGCCTCATGTTTCCTTTAAGTGTACCTGTAGAATTTTTGTACCAAACTGAACCTCTTTTATAAGGAAGATTTGGAACTTGGTATGCTAATATGGGGTTGGGGAGCACCATTTCTTACCTGGGGGCTGCTTGTGTAGCCGCTTGTTCCTGTGATGATTGCCAGCTGCAGCTTGCCTCCCCATGGTGCTCCTGGATAGTGCTTACGTAGCATGAACTAATTCCTGCAGGGCAACCGCTTTGCGGTATTGGTTTTAACCCTGTAAACTTTGGCATGCAAAAGCAAATGCTTATTTGCATGAGCTATGTCTCGTGAATAGCCAATTAGGCCAAATTTGCAAAGCCAGATTTGTCAGGTGTTAGTTGGTTTGATGCACACATAAAAATTCTCTATGAAGTGTAGCAGGGCAGCAGGCAGGGAGCTGTGTGTGTGTGACTCAGAGGTTTTCCAGACTGTGCCGCCTGTCATCCCTTTAGATGTGCTGGAGCCACCAGGGTCTTCTATGTGCTAAAATACAAATATGCACATCTAAAGGGATGCCAGCAGAGTTGTAGCTTGTCTCTGCATTGATACACTGAAAGTCCCACCTGCATACCTATTGCATCCAATTAGCATGAGAAGCAGCCTGTGTGGCTCTCCCTATTGGCTGCCAGGTTCTCCCCAAAGGCTGTCTGTCATGTTACTGCACAGAGACAGCATGAGGAGAGCAGGTTGTCAGCTGCTGTGGGCTGGAGAAAATTACCAAACTCTTTTGTCCGGTAAATTAAGTGTGCAAATCATTGTGAATTGACATCTACCGGCGTAATTACGGCATAAGTCGGTAATTTACCTCACTAGTCGGGAACTGTTTTTTTGTGAGGTAACAAGATTAGTTAGTTGTAATTTGGGAAGTGATCAGAGATTTTGAGCATTAACGAATGCGGTAGAGCCCATTGTACTTTAAAGTAGGGATGATCCATGAAAGTAAGGTCATGCAGACTTGTCTAAATGTTTATGCAAATATATGCAGCTTGAAAATCAATTGAACCTGTGTGGGACTTGACTGGTCAAATTTCAAGCTGAATATATTTGCATGCAAATTTACATATCCTGAGCTGTGGAGCCGAAGTCAGTTGAAGCAATTTTGGTACCTGGAATTGTTAGTTTCACTAAATTGAGGAGTCAGAGTTGGATGATTTTTGTACCTACTCCACAGCTCTGCATAAATCTGCATGAACTCAAATATTTGCATCTCATTGATCATCCCTACTTTAACTTGTACAAGCATTTATACTTGGCACTTCCTCCAGCCCCCTGTGGGCTCCCTCGCCATCCTCCAGGGCTGCGCCATTCCTCGGCTGGCCTGGTTTAAAGGACAACTGTAGTGAGTGGTTATATGGAGGCTGCCATATTTATTTATTTTTAAACAATACCACTTGCCTGGCAGCCCTGCTGATCTATTTGGCTGCAGTAGTGTCTGAATCACGCCAGAAACAAGCACACAGCTAATCTTGTCAGATCTGACAATTCTGTCAAACACCTGATCTACTACATGCTTGTTCAGGTTCAGTGGCTAACAGTATTAGGGCCCTTTTCCACTATTGCGGTGTGGAATCGCCGGTAAATCACCCCTGACAAAATCGCATGCGGATGATATTTTACATTCGTTTTTGCATGCGATTTCCCATAAGTTATGGTATATGCAATTTTTTTTTTCCCCCCCATGTCACAGCCTGTGTTAATTTACATTCGTTTCTATGCGAAATCACATATGAAATTGCGGGAAAACGCGCATGACAAAAACGGATGCAATTTCCCTATTCAATGCATTGCATGCGATTCGCGTAGCGGGATGCGAAATCTGACAGAAAAACGCACAGCAATTCTGACAAGTGGAAACAGGCCCATCCACTTGTATTGGCTATGCGAATCTGCATGCGGACAACGCATGCGGACCCGCAATAGTGGAAATGGGCCCTTAGAGGCAGAATAGCCAGGCAACCTGTATTGTGTATAAGGAAGTAAATATGTTAGCCTCCATATACCTCTCACTACAGTTGTCCTTTAAGGGAACCTTAACTGAGAGGGATATGGATGTTTCCTTTTAAACAATACCAGTTGCTTGGCACTCCTGATGATCTCTTTCACTGCAGTAGTGGCTGAATCACACACCTGAAACAAGCATGCAGCTAATCCAGTCTGACTTCAGTCAAAGCACCTGATCTGCAGGTCTGTTCAGGGGCTGTGGCTAAAAGTATTAGGCTAGATTCACAGTGGGACGTTGCGTTTTGCTGCAAACTTACAACGCAACATGCCCAAAAAGTCGCAACGCATCTTTACCGTCGCATACAGCAGATACAGTAAAAAAATACAGGCATTGAAAAGTGTTTCCAAGTCATTACTGAGCATGTGCAAACAGTCCAACGCAGCTAATAACGTGTATAACGCACTACATGCAGCACTTTCACTTAACATGCAGCGTTACACAACAACGCAACGTGTGCACTGTGAATGGCACATTGAGTCTTCATTGCAGTGAGGTATTCTGCGTTAAAGGGGAACTGAAGAGAGAGGTGCATGGAGGCTGCCATGTTTTATTTTAAGCAATACCAGTTGCCTGGCAGCCCTGCTGATCCTCTGCCTCTAATACTATTAACCGTAGCCCCTGAACAAGCATGCAGCAGATCAGGTGTTTCAGACCTTAAAGTCAGATCGGACAAGACTAGCTGCATGCTTGTTTCTAGTGTTATTCAGATACTACTGCAGAGAAATAGACCAGCAGGGCTGCCAGGCAACTGGTATTGATTAAAAGGATATAAATATGGCAGCCTCCGTATACCTCCTACTTCAGTTCCCCTTTAAATGCTATTTTAACGTGCCACTTTAATGTCCCACTGTGAACTTATGCTACGTACACACATGCGACAACGATCGTTCGTTAAGAACGACGAACGAACTTTTAATTGATGAAAGAACGACCTAAGTAAAGGTAGTTTTAAAAGGTGTGTAACGATCTGATCGTTAGAACGAACGTTACATCACAGAAAGCAACTATTGCGCCTGCGCATAAAAATGAGAAGTTCCATGGAGAAATAGTGAAATGCGCATGTCAAGCCTAGTACGAACGATCGTTTCCAACGATGTACTACTTTTGCAAACGATGGTCGTTGGTTAAAATCCGCCGAGACAGAACTTTCTTTTGTAGCGATTTGGCTCGTTCGTCGTTTGCCTTAATAGTCGGTGGTTCGTTTTTTGTAACGATCGTCGTTGGTAAAGATCGGGGAACGATCGTTACAAACGACTATAGTCGCATGTGTGTACGCACCTTTAGCCTTATGGTGTGTACACACTTGAAAGATAAATGAAAGATATCAGACCAATTTTACCCCCTTCCATGTAGTATGAGAGCCATACTCTACACAGTCTATTCTATGGAGCTGCACTCCCCATCAGATAAAATCTTTGCAAGATGCTGCACACAAAGATGCCCGTACACACTCAAAAGATCATTATCTGCAAAAGATCTGTTCCTGCAAAAGATCCATTCCTGCAAAATGCATTTATAGTCTATGAGATCTGCAGATCCTCATACACACTTGGTTTAACAGACAATCATCTGCAGATCAGATCCACCAGGATGGATTTTCAGATCTGCAGATGATTGCCAGATATGCAGATGAAGTCTGTTAAACCAAGTGTTGAGGATCTGCAGATCTCATAGACTATGAATGCATTTTGCAGGAATGGATTTTTTTCAGGAACAGATCTTTTGCAGATAATGATCTTTTGACTGTGTACGGGCATCTTTGTGTGCAGCATCTTGCAAAGATTTTATCTGATGGGGAGTGCAGCTCCATAGAATAGACTGTGTAGAGTATGGCTCTCATACTACATGGAAGGGGGTAAAATTGGTCTGATATCTTGCATTTTCCAAAGACTTTTATCTCAAGTGTGTATGAAGCATTAGAGACACAGGATCAGCAGGGGAGTCGGGTAATTGGTATTTTTAAAAGAAAAATCCATATACTTCTCAATTTAGGTTCCCTTTAAAGCTGTGACTGGGCTCAGTCCTGTTCCCCCTGTGTATACCTGACTGTGTGCAGCCCCAATGGTGCTTCTGTGGCCGGTTGTCTGTGCAGAATACTCCTAGCCACAGGAGTGCGGCCACGGATGGTCACAGTCATGCATTTGCAGAACTTCCAGACTACCGAGCTGGACAGCGGATAAATGGATGGGACTGGGAGGATGGTGAGGAAGCCCACGGCCTACAGGGGGCTGGAGAAAGCACCCAGGTAACTATAAATGCTTGCAGTCTGGAAGTCTTGGGTTTCCTTTAGGACAGACAGGAGGTTGAACTGTGTGCTTGTTGGGCAGTTCAGTGTCCCGTCTGCTGCCTGCCAGTTGGTATGGGTCAGCCATCCTGCAGCACAGTAGGTCACACAGCATAGCATCACCAGGTCAGTTGGTCACTCAGCCAGCTGACACAACACAGTCCGCATCACCAGCTCATTAAGCCAGGCAGCACAGTTCCACAAGCTTGTTAAGCCAGCACTGCTCCCATCACTGCCAGTCCAGCCAACACAACATCACCAGCAGGCCAGCTGAGCACAACACCCAGGCCAACACAGAAGCTCTGCCATTATTGTAAAATGCTACCTATTTATGGTATTTCTATGTGGGAACACGTGTCACAGATTGACTCTGGCCTGCTGCCCCAGATCTCCCAGGGCCCTAGCAATGCCCCCTGGTCAATGAAATGGTAACAATTTTCTGTTGATTTAAATTTTATATTTATTGTGGCAATTTTTTGCTGCTTACAATTTGACTATAAAAAATACTGGCTATATTTTAATGGAGTTCCTCACTAGGGATCAGCAATGAAATGCAAATGATAGCAATCTGGTGAAGTATTATGCAAAATTTACATGCAAATGTATGCATCTTGAAAATGGACAATCACCATGGCAGGATTTATCTGGCCAATTTCCAAGCTGTATATATCTGCATATAAAAGTGCATGATCCTGCATCAACTTGTTAGCATTTGCATCTAATTGACCCTCCCTACTACTGCGTTGTCGGAGTTCCCTCCTCCTGCACACAGGTGGTCTTAGTTCCAACTATGAGGGCCGCTTTCTCTTGTGCAGTGCGGAATCGCCACGGATCCCCTGCTGACGAAATCGCATGCGGGTGTGTATCCGCATGCATATATTACAGTAATTTTGCATGCGATTTCGCATAGGTTAGTAGTGATGCGATTTTAACCATGTCACTGCCTGTGTGATTTAACATTACTTTCTATGCAAAATCGCATGTGAAATCGCAGTAAAATACGTATGCCAAATCCGCATGCAATTTCACTATTAAATACATTAGCGGCGATTCGCAAAGCTGTGTGCGGGATGAAAATTCTGATGGCTCTGCCATGCAGATTTCTCCCGCACAGAAAACGCTCAGGATTACTGCCAAGTGGAAACAGGGCCATCCACGTGTATTGGCTATGCAAATCCGCATGCGGATTCGCGATAGTGGAAACGGGCCTTAAAGTGAACCTCCGGACTAAAAATCGACTCAGCAGCACTGAAAAGGCTTTGTGTTTCTTTAACAGTTTCACAGCATCAGAACTTTGTTTCTCTTATCCAAGCCTCATTTTTAGCTGCACAGAAGAAAACTGCCCGGGCATTTTTCCCCTGATGCTGTGCAAAGCATGATGGGATTTCTGTTGTTGTTGTTCTCCTTCTGCTGTTTTGGTGCAATTTTTTTTTTTTTACAATTTGAATTTGACATTTGAAGCCTAGCGCGTGTAGCTGGGAGGGGTGATCAGGACACAGGACAGTTGGAACTGTCTCTTATGCTCCCTGTCACCTCCTTTCAACCAAAAAGATGGCTGCCCCCATGACAAAGATGGCAGCCCCCATGAATCACAAACATTTGCCTGTTCTTTTAAAACAGGGTGGGTAAAAAATTATATTACCTATCTATTCTAATTAACATAACTAATGTAACTTGATGACAGTATGTTTGTTTAGGCTGAAGTTCCCCTTTAAGCTGTTTTCTGACCACCAGGAGAATTGGTCTGGTGTGAAGTGCATTCCTGAAGTTTTTTTTTTTTTTTTGGGGGGGGGGGGGGGGGGGGTGATGTGTTATTTTGGAAGGAGGGTGGGTTATACAGCAATATACATGGTGGATATGCTGCTGTGGTGGATAACAGGTCTGTACTAGATAGATAGATAGTCAGTTGGATATAAATTACATGGGAGCTGGATCAATATAATACACTTTCTATTGGTTTTAGATGTTGCTGACAAGCATATTGCATGTAGGGATGAATGGGCAAAATTCTCTAACTTGATTTTGTAGCAAGTTTAACTTGGTGTTTTGTGTTTTTTTTTTTTTTTTTCCCTTTAACTACTTTGGCCTCCTGGACGTACTAGCTACGCCCAGGAGGCCATGTGCGCGTCCGCGTGCTCCCGCGGCCGATTGTGCGCGTGCACTCCCGGCCGCGGATCGTTAGCCCACGAATCAGTGTATCGGGCTACGGTGCCTGATCACTGATTCCTCTCCCCCGCAGAAAAAGCGACAGCTTCTCTCAGAAGCTCCGCTTTTTCTGGCTGTTGCGTCTCCCGTGTGTCCCTCTAAGCGTATGCTACGCTTAGAGTGACGTCATGTAAACAAACTCATGGCAGCCATCTTGTGGCCAAAAAGTAATACTACATCTGAAATTAAAAAAAAAATAAAAATTAACACACATTTACATTATAAACACATTGTTTACCTCCCACCCTCCCAAAACTACCCAAACAAAATGTTTAATATAAAAAAAAAAAACATTACAATAAAAAAAAATGTAAATATTTACCTAAGGGTCTAAACTTTTTAAATATCAATGTAAAGATGAAATATTTCTATTTTTTTTTTTTTATTCTAAACTTGTAAATAGTGATAGATGCAAAACGGAAAAAATGCAACTTATTTCCAAATAAAATATTGTCGCCATACATCGTTATAGGGACATCATTTTAACGGTGTAATAAACGGGACATATGGGCAAATACAATACGTGAATTTTAATTATGGAGGCATGTATTATTTTAAAACTATAATGACTGAAAACTGAGAAATAATGCATTTTTTCCGTTGTTTTCTTATTCTTCCTGTTAAAATGCATTTACAGTAAAGTGGCTCTTAGCAAAATGTACCCCCAAAGAAAGCCTAATTGGCGGCGGAAAAAACAAGATATAGATCAGTTCATTGTGATAAGTAGTGATAGGGCTGGTGCACACCGAGCGGCTTTTTGGGCGTTTTCAGATCCGCTTGCGGCTGCGGATCTGCTTGGTCAATGTATCTCAATGGGGTGGTGCACACCAGAGCGGCAGGCGTTTTGCAGAAACGAAAAATGCCTGGGTGAGGCATTTTTTGGATTTCGGATGCGTTTCTGCCTCAATGTTAAGTATAGGAAAAACGCAAAATGCTCTGAAAAACGCCTGTTCAGAGCGGTTTTGCAGGCGGTTTTGTTACAGAAGCTGTTCAGTAACAGCTTTACTGTAACAATATATGAAATCTACTATACTGAAAACCGCAGCAGCAATCCGCAAAACGCTAGCAAAACGCCATAGAAAAATAAAAAAAAGCGTTTAAAAATCTGCTAGCATTTTGCGGATCTGCTAGCAGGTTTTGGTGTGCACCAGCCCATAAAGTTATAGGCTAATTAATGGGAGGTGAACATTGCTCGGATGCATAAAGTGAAAACGACTGAAGGCTGAAGTGGTTAATGCATTTAAAACCCAGTGCAATGTAAGGGCCTGAGCATGTTTATGTCCACTTTGAATCGGACGGAAGCGTACTTGTGTATTCAGACCCTGAGGCCAGAAACCCACTAGGAGCGACTTCTAATTGCTGGTGATTTGAAAAGGCTCTTGCTAATGCAATGCTATTGGGGATTTTTATAAAATCACATCGCTCAAGTGGGATCACACCCCATAGCATTACATTAGCAAGAGCTTTTCAAATCACAAGCGCTCTGAAAATTGCTCCTCGTGGGTTTCACATTTCTTGCTAATTCCACATTTGTGTTTTTTTTTTTTTTTCTTCTTTATTTACTGCTGCGTGCTCACAGCCCCCCCCCCCCCCCCAATTAGCCCGGAGATCAATGAATGGGAACATAGTTCAGATTAATTGATCTAAGTCCCCGGTAGAAAGACTGACACCTTATCAAAAGCCGCTGTCTTTCTGAACAAAAAATCCTGTCCTCATACTTCCTGTAAGAAAGTGCGTGTGTTTTTTTTTTTGTTATAAAAACTCTTTACATTGCTTCACCATTGACTTTCATTATGTGAGTTTTTAAAAAAAATATGCGACAAAACCAGAGTTTTAAAAAATGCTAATTATAAAACACATATGGATGTTGCGGCCCGTTGACTACCATTGCAAGCAAAAATGCTGCGTTTTCTGCAATGCTAGTGTTTGTACTGTGTGTTCCCAGCCTCAGGCCAGAAACCCACTAGGAGCGACTTCTAATCGCTAGCGATTTGAAAAGGCTCTTGCTTATGCAATGCTATGGGGGATTTTTATAAAATCAAATTTCTCAAGTGGGATCACACCCATAGCATTACATTAGCGAGTTTTCAAATCGCAAATCGCTCAGAAAACCGCTCCTAGAGGGTTTCTGGCCTCAAGCTGCATTTATATTCAAAATTTGCATAATGCTACATCAACTTTAAATTATTTGCATCCCATTGAATATCCCTACTGCTAATCATTCTGCATCAGCAGTGTCTGATGATAAAGGAAAAAAATGTTTTCCTTCAGTTTTAATAGCTTTTTTTTTCCCCTTTACCCCTGTAATATCTATATGTTAAACCAGTGATCTGCAAACTTGGCTCTCCAGCTGTTATGGAACTACAAGTCCCACGGGAGTCTGCCAGCCACAGTCATGATTCATAAAGGCAAATGCATCATGGGACTCGTAGTTCCTTAACAGCTGGAGAGCCAAGTTTGCAGATCACTGTGTTAAACCTTTGACTTCCACCTGTAGCAATCAGTTGTTGCTAGGGGATAGTTTGGGTCCCCAGTGCTCTACAGATGCATTGCTCTGCCATTGCCTAGCACTGCATACATACAGCACTGAGGTACTTGACCTGTCCCCCCAAACAGCAACCCCATCCGATCATTACTGATATGCAGGCTGGGGATAATGGTCTGCTGCATGGCCAGCTAGTAGTGAAATACGGGATCTTCTGAATCAGGAGGGGCCAAACTGTGGGACTTGTCATGCAAAAACTGATACATTTTTTTCTGCATTTTTCCTACTAAAAATCCATTAACATAATTATTGGGGACAATATAACCTGTGAAAAGCCTAGTAGCTTGTCTTAAGTTTATTTATTGTATTGTGAATGTATGGGCCCATATGCAAGTCACTTTTTCTCCTGAGTTACCTCCTAGAAAAGAACATTTTTCCCAGAACGTCATTTCGGACAGCACCCCTGGATGAGACTTGTCTCCCTCCCCACTGTGGACAGGAAACTGTTAAAAGAAGAATTTGCAGAAGCGATAGGCAGCCACATATAAGATACTACACCTGCCACAGTAGCTCAGTTTAGTTTCCTGTCCTGGACGGGATGCATGGGAGAGGTCTCCAGGAGTGCCATCCATGTCAGGCGGCAGGGGCAGCGTTTTCCAGGGCTCCAAGCAGCGCTGTTCAGTGAACAGTCGGAGCCCTGCAGCGTGGAGGAGGCTTCTCCATTGGAGGCAGCAACTTTATGCGCGCAGGTGCGTGCATTGGAGAGAGTTCACTTCCGGTTGAACCGAAGGTAGTCACGTGCTGGCGTCCCGCGTGATCTGAAGTCTGAGCCGGGCAGCAGGGGCCGCGGCGGTGATTAGAAATCAGCATACAGCTGATTCCTTAAGGTAAGAAGCTGATTAAGCATATGCTTAGCCGGCAGGGGCCGCATGAATAATTAGATCAGCTGCATCAAATCAGCAGCACAGGTATAAGTTTGTAGAGTCCATGATGCACTCTGGTTTGTGGCTGGGATCATGGAGGACGCCTCTGGGTCAGCTCCTGCACAATCTGCTAAATCTGCCCAGAATCCCTCTCTGGCAAGTAGATGTGGTTATGTTTTTTCTGGCACTCCGGCTGTGGTGGAACTACAAGTCCCATGAGGCATTGAAATAAGACAGCTCTAAGCATAACTCGGGGAGGCAGAGGCCTGATGGGATTTGTAGTTTTGTCACAGCTGGAGTGCCAAGGTTAGCCATAACTGGTCTATGGCGTCGTGAGTATTTTTAAAAACTTTCCAACGCGATGTAGTAGTAGCGCAGAAGTGTGTTTTTATAATATGCTTCTGTGCACTTCCTGCTTGGCCAGATGAGGAATACTGCGTAGTAATGTGGTATTCTCCTGAAGGCCTGATTTTTGGCGGCGGGGGCACCTTGCCTTTTTGCAGTGTGAAATCGGTCTAAGGGTCGACGGCTATGGAAAATGCATACGTGATTCTGCCTAGTATGTTCCTACCCCCATACTACATGGAGGTGGTAAAATTGGTCAGCGATTAGCCAATTATAATTTAAAGGTGTGTGTGTGTGTGTACCTGGCTCAGATCTAAGCAAGATAATTTTGTATTAGCTCAGAACCGTTAGCATTATATTAAATATGTTGACTGGTCTGTCAGAAGGGTGGGGGATGGACGAATTGGGTAGAAGAGGTTTCAGGGGTGTGCACTGGGTGTATCCAAGAAGTTTAAAGAAAACCTGAACTGAAAATTAAACGTCAAAATAAATATACACAAGTCATACTTACCTTCCATGTAGTCTACAGCTCAGTGTCTTTCTCCTGTCCCGCGTCCTATTTGTTCACTGTGATCAAGGGAATTCTCCGTCCTTCATTTTGAAAATGGCCATTACCCATAACATCTTTCATCTTTCTGGTCAGCACACAGTTAAATTGCAACATCGCTCACTTGAGCCATAGGGAAACATGAACATTACTTGGTACATCTGGTTCCCTCTCAGCTATAACTGACAGCAACTGATATTTTACTGACAGCAACTGATATATTTCAGATCTGACAAAATATTGTCAGAACTGGAAGGGATTGTCAGAAGAAAATGGTGAGCTTCTGAGAGGAACTGATGGCAAGGTAACTATGCAATGTTCATTTGAAGTTACCTCGTGTTTATGTTAAATATTTTTACTCAGTACAGGTTCTCTTTAATTACTACACAAAAAAGTGATATCTACTAGCCTAGGTAAGGCCCCTAACGATACAATTTGTTTACAAACAATTCTTCATATAAATGATTGGAAATTATTGTTTGGCACTACTAATGGACAAAAATCTCACAACCAATCTGATCAGATTAATGACTTTTTTTTTTTTTTTTTTTTTTTTTTTTTTTAAGGATTCTGTCAATCTGATAAAACTGGTTAGGAGGTTTTTGTCTTAGTATTCCCAAGGTAGCATTTCCAAATGTTCATGTGAAGATTGTTTGTGAACAATAGTTTGGCAAATTGTACCATTAGTGGCCACCTTTTTAAAAGACTTCCTCATCTTCACTTAAAGGAATCATCGGGCAAAAAAAAATTAAAAAATTCAGCGTTACTCACCTGGGGCTTTCTCCAGCCCCTTGCAGCCGACTGTCCCACACTGACTGCTCCACTCTCCGCCGCTGTCCTGGGCTCTCAGCACGGTGCAGAACTACTGTGCCTGCCCTGTGCACCGCGGACAACGTGGCCATGATTGACAGCGACGCTTCACGCAGGAGCAGGAAGGATGACATTGAGGTCGTCCTCTGCACTGTGCGGGGAGTCCAGGACGGCAGCGGAGAGAAGCGGCTCAGTCGGCGGGGACAGTCGGTTGCAAGGGGCTAGAGAGAGCCCAAGGTAAGTAACACTGTTTTTTGTTTATTTTTTGATTTTTTTTTTTCCCCCTGATGATGATTCCTTTAAGTCAGATGGATGTGTTCCAAAACATTTTTTAATCCTTTGGGTGACAATGTTCCTATTTCGAGATATCTTTTTTTGTCTGTGTTGCACCTCCTCCAATGGGGTTGATTTTATTTATTTATTTATTTTTCCAGTGCACAATTTGACGTGTATTTTGGTTTGGATGTGTTTGCATTAGTGTTGGGCGAATAGTGTTCACCACTGTTCGGGTTCTGCAGAACATCACCCTGTTCGGGTGATGTTCGAGTTCGGCCAAACACCTAATGGTGTTCGGCCAAACTGTTCGGGTTCGCCCGAACTGCTCAATGGCCGGCCGAACAGGGCCCTGTTCGGCTGAATACGGCCCCCCTATGGGGTCGCAGGCATAAGGGGGGAGCATGCCCCGATCGCGGGGGGGGGGGCGGAAATTCCCCGCGCTCCCCCCCCTCTGCCCGCTTCCCCATAAAAAAAGTTTAATGCAAGTTAACCACTTGCCGACCGCGCACTCATACCGCGCGTCGGCAAAGTGGCAGCTGCAGGACCAGCGACGCAGTACTGCGTCGCCAGCTGCAGGCTGATTAATTAGGAAGCAGCCGCTCGCGCAAGCGGCTGCTTCCTGTCAAATCACGGCGGGGGGCTCCGTTAGTGTTGGGCGAACACCTGGATGTTCGGGTTCGGGCCGAACAGGCCGAACATGGGCCAGATGTTCGGCATGTTCGGCCCGAACGCCGAACTCAATGGAAGTCAATGGGACCCCCGAACATGGGGGCCCTATGGGGTCGCAGGCATAAGGGGGGAGCATGCCCCGGTCGCGGGGGGGGTCAGAAATTCCCCCCACCCCCTCCGCTAGCGCTCCCCCCTCTGCCCGCTTCCCCATAAAAAAAGTTATAGTACCTGGTGCCTGGTGGCTGGCAGT
This sequence comes from Hyperolius riggenbachi, assembly GCF_040937935.1. Classification (NCBI taxonomy): domain Eukaryota; kingdom Metazoa; phylum Chordata; class Amphibia; order Anura; family Hyperoliidae; genus Hyperolius; species Hyperolius riggenbachi. The sequence continues at coordinate 40,474,310 of NC_090657.1, read as the reverse complement.
GGAGTGAGGAGGAGGAGGAGGAGGAGTCCGAGTAGCAGAGTGGCGTTGAGGCCGGGCAGCGGGCGGTTCAGCGCTAGTACCCTTGTGGTACTTCCGCCCTTTCTCTGACCTCACGTCCTCTGCATACGAGGGTACGCATCATGCGTACCCTCGTATGCGTCATCACGCAGAGGACGTGAGGTCAGAGAAAGGGCGGAAGTACCACAAGGTACTAGCGCTGAACCGCCCGCTGCCCGGCCTCAACGCCACTCTGCTACTCGGACTCCTCCTCCTCACTCCACTGCCAGCCACCAGGCACCAGGTACTATAACTTTTTTTATGGGGAAGCGGGCAGAGGGGGGAGCGCTAGCGGAGGGGGTGGGGGGAATTTCCGACCCCCCCCCCCCGCGACCGGGGCATGCTCCCCCCTTATGCCTGCGACCCCATAGGGGGGCAGTATTCGGCCGAACAGGGCCCTGTTCGGCCGAACAGGGGCCCTGTTCGGCCATGTTCGGCCATGCATTCAACAGTTCGGGCGAACCCCGAACAGTTTGGCCGAACACCACCAGGTGTTCGGCCGAACTCGAACATCACCCGAACAGGGTGATGTTCTGCAGAACCCGAACAGTGGCGAACACTGTTCGCCCAACACTAGGCTCCGTGAATAGCCTGCGGGCCGCCGATGGCGGCTCGCAGGCTAAATGTAAACACAAGCGGAAATAATCCGCTTTGTTTACATTGTACGGCGCTGCTGCGCAGCAGCGCCGTAAGGCAGATCGGCGATCCCCGGCCAATCAGCGGCCGGGGATCGCCTCCATGTGACGGGACGTCCTGTCACTGGCTGCACAGGACGGATAGCGTCCTGTGCAGCCCCGATCACCGGGAGGGAGAGGTAGGAGAGGGAGGGGGAGAATGTCGCCGCGGAGGGGGGCTTTGAGGTGCCCCCCACCCCGCAACTAGCCTGCACGCAGGAGCGATCAGACCCCCCCTGCACATCATCCCCATAGGGGGCAAAAAAGGGGGGCGATCTGATCGCTCTGCGTGCCCTCTGATCTGTGCTGGGGGCTACAGAGCCCACCCAGCACAGATCCCTTCAAACAGCGCTGGTCCTTAAGGGGGGGTAAAGGGTGGGTCCTCAAGTGGTTAAATAGTACCGGTGGCTGGCAGTGGAGTGAGGAGGAGGAGTCCGAGTAGGAGAGTGACGCGTTGAGGCCGGGCAGTGGGCGGTTCAGCGGTAGTACCCTTGTGGTACTTCCGCCCTTTCTCTGACCTCACGTCCTCTACGTGATGGCGCATACGAGGGTACGTGTGACGCGTACCCTCATATGCAGAGGACGTGAGGTCAGAGAAAGGGCGGAAGTACCACAGGGGGACTACCGCTGAACCGCCCGCTGCCCGGCCTCAACACGTCACTCTCCTACTCGGACTCCTCCTCCTCACTCCACTGCCAGCCACCGGTACTATTTAACTTGCATTAAACTTTTTTTATGGGGAAGCGGGCAGAGGGGGGAGCGCTAGCGGAGGGGGTGGGGGAATTTCCGACCCATATCCCCCCCCCGTGATCGGGGCATGCTCCCCCTTATGCCTGCGACCCCATAGGGCCCCCAAAATGGGCATGTTCGGGGGTCCCATTGACTTCCATTGAGTTCGGGGTTCGGGCCGAATATGCCGAACATCTGGCCCATGTTCGGCCTGTTCGGTCCGAACCCGAACATCCAGGTGTTCACACAACACTAGCTTGCATGCAAGATTTTCTGCCTAATTTTGTTCTCCTTATCCATCAGAAAGAAAGGCGTATGATTGGCCTGAAATGTAATCTACAGCAGGAATATAACCACAAACACACAGCCAAAGTGAGTAAGAAGTATATTCAGCGTGATGAAGTCCTGGAAGTGATGGTATGGCCCCCACAGAGCCCTGATCTTCACATGGAGTGTGTCTTGGATTACATGAAGAGACAGGATGTGAGGAAGCCTATAGCCACACACACCAACTTTTGATATAGATTTTTCATCTGTTCATTCCAATTTTTTTTTTTTATAGTTATTTTGTATGTATTTATGTGAATGTCCAAAATATAGAATGATTAACCACCCTGGCGTTCTGATTAAATCGCCAGGGTGGCTGCGGGAGGGTTTTTTTTAAATAAAAAAAAAACCTATTTCATGCAGCCAACTGAAAGTTGGCTGCATGAAAGCCCACTAGAGGGCGCTCCGGAGGCGATCTTCCGATCGCCTCCGGCGCCCAGAGTAAACAAGGAAGGCCGCAATGAGCGGCCTTCCTTGTTTTGCTTATATCGTCGCCATAGCGACGAGCGGAGTGACGTCATCGACGTCAGCCGACGTCCTGACGTCAGCCGCCTCCGATCCAGCCCTTAGCGCTGGCCGGAACTTTTTGTTCCGGCTACGCTGGGCTCAGGCGGCTGGGGGGACCCTCTTTCGCCGCTGCTCGCGGCGAATCGCCGCAGAGCGGCGGCGATCAGGCAGCACACGCGGCTGGCAAAGTGCCGGCTGCGTGTGCTGCTTTTTATTTCATTCAAATCGGCCCAGCAGGGCCTGAGCGGCAGCCGCTGGCGGTGTTGGACGAGCTGAGCTCGTCCAGACCGCTCAGCTGGTTAAGTTACAAATGCCAACATAATATTTGTTTGAGTGTGTTTGTTATGCATGAGTACACAATGTGTATAGTATGTATAAACAATACATGTTTGTTTAATGTATGAATATAGATATACTATGTATACACAATACGTGTGTGTATATTGTGTGTATACTATGTGTACATAAGAAGTTTGTAAATTCTGTGTGTATACACAATACATGTTTGTATATATTGTGTGTATGTATACTCAATACATGTTAGTGTATTTATATACTTTGTATACACACAAATGTTTGTACATGTATGTGTGTATTAGTGATGGGCGAACATCAAGATGTTCGGGGGGGGGGGGTTCGGCCGAACATGCCCCCGATATTCGTCATGTTCGGGCCGAACCCAACCCGAACATGTCCCTTTGGGGCCCCTATAGGGTCCCAGCATAAAGGGAGAGCATGCCCCAAGCGCGGGGGGGGGGGGGGGCGGAAATGCCCCCCACCCCTCCCCGCTAAGCTCTCCCTTCTGCTGGACCCTATAAAATTAAATAGAAGTCCCTCAAAGTACCTGTAGCAGGAAGAGGACAGGAAGCGGGCAGCCGGCGATCACAGGCGCTAGTACCATCTGGTACTTCCGCCCTCTCTCTGACGCACTTCCTGTTTACATTTGTAAGTCGTGTCAAGAGAGAACAGAAGTACCGCGATGACGCGTACGAGGGTACGCGTCATCTACATGACACGTACCCTCGTACGCGTCATCGCGGTACTTCTGTTCTCTCGACGCGACTTACAAATGTAAACAGGAAGTGCTTCAGAGAGGGCAGGTACTTTGGGGGACTTCTATTTAATTTTATAGGGTCCAGCAGAAGGGAGAGCTTAGCGGGGAGAGGTGGGGGGGGGCATTTCCGACCCCCCCCCCCCCCCCCCCGCGCTCGGGGCATGCTATCCCTTTATGCTGGGACTCTATAGGGGGCTTTGTTCGGCCGGACACGGCTGTGTTCGGCCGAACACAGAAGGCCTGATCGGGTTCGGGCAGCATGCCCGAGCACCCTCCCGAACACCATGAGGTGTTCGGGGGGTGCCGAACCGAACCCGAACAGGCCAAAATCCGGGCGAACCCAAACAGTGGTGAACACTGTTCGCCCATCACTAGTGTGTGTATGTATGTATGTATGTATGTATGTATGTATGTATGTATGTATGTATGTATGTATATTGAATACACAATGTTTGTATATAGTGTGTGTATACTATGCATGTTTATATAATTATAATGTATTAATATTGTTTATATACACATTACATGTTGGTGTATATACAATACGTTTGTATATAGTGCGTATGTATACAAAATAAATAGTATGTATACTCAATACATGTTAGTGTGTGTATACTCAATACATGTTAGTGTGTATATATACTATGTATACACAATACGTTTGTATATTTTGGTATGTATACACAATACATGTTTGTATTTAGTGTGTGTGTATACTCGATACATGTTATGTGTATATTATGTGTTTATATACTATGTATACACACAATACATGTTTGTACATATGTGTATATACTATGAATACGCAATGTTTGTATATATAGTGTGAGTATATATAAACATGCATTGTGTATGCATAGAATATACAATGTCTGTATGGAGTATGTATATACAATACATGTTTGTGTAATTATATAATGTATGAATATAGAGTATATACAATGTATACAGTCCTAGCCAAAAGATTTGAGACTGTCAAAAATTTGACTTTTCACAGTTTGCTGCTAAACTGCTTTTAGCTCTTTGTTTCAGTTGTTTGTGATGTACTGAAATATAATTAGAATCACTTCATACGTTTCAAAGGCTTTTATTGAAAATTACATGAGATTTATGCAGAGTATTTGCAGTGTTGGCCCTTCTATTTGTGGCTGGATGGTGTACTGGTTAAGGGCTCTGCCTCTGACACGGGAGACCAGGGTTAGAATCTTGGCTCTGCCTGTTCAGTAAGCCAGTAATTCAGTAAGGAGTTCATGGGGCAAGACTCCCTAACACTGCTACTGCCTACTGAGTGCGCTCTAGTGGCTGCCTCGCAAGCGCTTTGAGTCTGACAGGAGAAAGGCGCTATACAAATACTGCCATTATTATTATTATTTCAGGACCTCTGCAATTTGTCTAGGCATGCTCTCGATCAACTTCTGGGTCAAATCTAGACTGATAGCAACCCATTCTTTCATAATCACTTCTTTGAGTTTCTCGGAATTAGTTGGTTTTTGTTCGTCCACCCGCCTCTTGAGGAATGACCACACGTTCTCAATGGGATTATGATCTGGGGAGTTTCAAGGCTATGGACCCAAAATGTCAATGTTTTGGTCTCCAAGCCACTTAGTTATCACTTGTCTTATGACACTGTGCTCCATTATGCTGGAAAATACATTGTTCATCACCAAACTGTTGTTGGATTGTTGGTAGAAGTTGCTGTTGGAGGGTGTTTTTGTACCATTCTTTGTGGCTGTGTTTTTTGGCAAAATTGTGAGTGAGCCCACTCCCTTGGATGAGAAGCAAGCACACACAGGAATGGTCTCAGGATGCTTTACTGTTGGCATGTCACAGGACAGATGGTAGTGCTTACCTTTTTTTTTCTCCTGACAAGCTTTTTTCCAGATGCCCCAAACAATTAGAAAGGGGCTTCGTTGGAGAATATGACTTTGCACCAGTCAGCAGCAGTCCAGTCGCCATACTTTATGCAGAAGATCAATCTGTCATTGATGGTTTTTTAGGGGGAGAGAAGTGGCTCATTTGCTGCCCTTCGTAACACCAGGCCATCTTCTAAAGTCTTTGCCTCACTGTGTGTGCAGATGCGCTCACACCAGCCTGCTGCCATTCCTGAGCAACTTCTGCACTGGTTGCTCTCCTATCCCACAGCTGAATCCTCTTTTGAAGACGTTCCTGGTGCTTGCTGGACTTTCTTGGATGCCCTGAAGCCTTCTTAACAAGAATTAAACCTCGTTCCTTGAAGTTCTAGATGATCCTATAAATTGCTGATTTAGGTGCAAGCCTAGTAGCCACAATATCCTTGCCTGTAAAGCCATTTTCATGCTATGTAATGATGGCTGCATGCGTTTCTTTGGTGGTCACTATGGTTAACAATGAAAGATCAATGATTTCAATCATCACCCTCCATTTTACATATCAAGTCTTCCATTCTAACCTGATCAGCCTGACCTAATGATCTCCAGCCTTGTGCCTGTCAACATTCTCACCGGAGTTAACCAGACAATTACTGAAATGTCTCAGTCAGCAAGTTTTTTAATGACCGCAATGAAATGCAGTGGAAAGGTTTTTTGGGATTCAGTTAATTTTCATGGCAAAGGACTATGCAATTCATCTGAACACTCTTCATAACATTCTGGAATATATGCAAATTGCTATTATAAAAACGTAAGCACCAACTCTTCTAATTTGCAGTATTTTTGACAGTCTTAACTTTTGTCCAGGACTGTACACAATGTTTGTATATATTGTGCGTATGTATACTTAATACATGTTAGTGTGTATGTACTATGCATACACAATAGGCTTGTATAGTGTGTGTTTACACAATACAGGGTTTTATATATTGTGTATGTACTCAAGAGTCAATACATGTTAGTGTATATTATGTGTGTATGTACCATGTATATGTATACACAATGTTTCTATATTTTGTGTGTATATACAATACATGCTTGTATATATTTGTGTGTATGTATATAAGATAAATGTGTTTGTATATAGTGTGTGTGTGTGTGTGTGTGTGTGTGTGTATATACTATATATTCACACATAATAGGATCATACAAATGTGTATTGTGTATACAGAGTATATACTATGTGTACACCATACATGTTTGTATATTTTTTTTTTTTTTTTTTTTTACACACACACTTTCTATATTCCGTGTGTACACAGTCCTGGCCAAAAGTTTTGAGACTGTAAAATATATGGGTTTTCACAATGTTTGCTGCTAAACTGCTTTTAGATCTTTGTTTCAGTTGTGTATGTGATGTACTGAAATATAATTATAAGCACTTCATAAGTTTTAAAAGGCTTTTATTGACTATTACATGAGATGTATGCAGAGAGTCAGTATTTGCAGTGTTGACCCTTCTTTTTCTGGACCTCTGCAATTTGACTGGGCATGCTCTCAATCAACTTCTGGGCCAAATCCTGACTGACAGCAACCCATTCTTTCATAATCACGTCTTTGAGTTTCTCAGAATTAGTTGGCTTTTGTTTGTCCACCCGCCTCTTGAAGAATGACCACAAGTTCTCAATGGGATTAAGCAGTGGCGTCGCTACCATGGGGCGGCCAGGAGCGCTCCGCTCCGGGTGTCAGCTCCAGAGGGGGTGTCATCAAGGCCTCCCCAGAAGCCTTGATGACACAGGAGGGGAAGCAGCACTGAAGGAGGGGTGGCAGCGTCGGCGGGGAGGGGGGGGAAATACCCCCCACATCTCCCTCACCTGGGTCCCCTTCTTCGGCGCTTCCCCTCCACGGGCGCCGGCAACGGGCACTGACAGGGCGGCTGATAGCCGCCCTCAGTTTACCCGAGCAGGGCTACGGGAAGATGGCCGCCGACACCCGCACTGGAGACAAAAATAGACAGCAAGATGGCCGCCGACGCCATCTTGCCGTCTATTTTTGTCTCCAGTGCGGGCTTCGGCGGCCATCTTCCCGTAGCCCTGCACTGATGAAGCAGCGGGAGATGGCGCGGGACATTCAAGAGGAGCTGCGGAGAGAGAGGCTGCCTGGGATTTGGAAGAGAGGTTTCATCTGCAGGTAAGTGAATGTGTTTTTTTTTTTTGTTTTGTTGGTTTTTTTTGTTTTTTTTTACAGGTCCACCCACTGCTGCTGCCCACCTACCCACCACTGCTGCCCACCTACCCACCACTGCTACCCACCAGGCTGGCCACCTACCCACCAGGCTACCCACCACTGCTGCCCACCTCAAATCTGCTACCGACATTGTGTATTTTGTGGTCAGATTAACTACCGATATTCTGTATTTTGTGGTCAGATCTGCTACTGACATTGTGTATTTTGTGGTCAGATCTGCTACCGATATTATGTATTTTGTGGTCAGTTTAACTACCGATATTGTGTATTTTGTGGTGAAATCTGGTGCTGACATTGTGTGTGTTCTGGTCAAATGTGCCGCAAGATTGAATGATTTTTTTTTTTCTGGTCAAATCTGACGACATGATTGAATGTATTTTCTTGTGAAATCTGCTCACATAACGTGTAATGTCTGGTGAAAATTTTCTCGCATTACGTGTATTTTCTGTTGAAAGCTTCTGACATTTTGTGTATTTTCTTGAGAAAAGCTGCGCAATGATGTAAATTTTCTGGAGAAAGGTTGACTAAAACTTGGGTGCACTTTTAAATTGGCTCCGCCCCATCCAGTCATAGCGCGCGCCGCAGGTGGTGTGCCGTGGGTGGGGGGGTGTCTTTCAATACCTAGCACTGGGTGTCAAATGCCCTAGCTACGCTACTAGGATTAAGATCTGGAGAGTTTACAGGCCATGGACCCAAAATTTCAATGTTTTGGTCTCTGGGCCACTTAGTTATCACTTGCCTTATGACACTGTGCTCCATCGTGCTGGAAAATGCATTGTTGTTTACCCAACTGTTGTTGGATTGTTGGAAGAAGTTGCTGTTGGAGGGTGTTTTGATACCATTCTTTATTTGTGACTTTTTTTGTGTGTGCAAAATAGTGAGTGAACTCACTGCCTTGGATGAGAAGCAACCCCTCACATGAATGGTCTCAGGATGCTTTACTGTTGGCATGACACAGGGCTGATGGTAGCGCTCACCTTGTTCTTCTCCTGACAAGTCTTTTCCCAGATGCTCCAAACAATTGGAAAGGGGCTTCATTGGAGAATATGACTTTGCACCAGTTATCAGCAGTCCAGTCACCATACTTTGTGCAGAAGATCAATCTGTCCCTGATGGTTTTTTTGGGAGAGAAGTTGTTTCTTTGCTGTACTTCTTGACACTAGGCTGTCTTCCAAAACTCTTCTCACTGTTCATGCAGATGCGCTCTCACCTGCCTGCTAACATTCCTGAGCAACCACTGCACTGGTTGCACTCCGATCCTGCAGTTGAATCTTCTTTAGGAGACAATCCTGGCACTTGCTGGACTTTCTTGGATGCCCTGAAGCCTTCTTACCAAGAACTGAATTTTTTTTCTTGAAGTTCTTTATGATCCTATAAATTGTTGATCTTTAGTAACCACAATATCCTTGCCTGTGAAGCCATTTTTATGCCATGCAATGATGGCTGCATGTGTTACTTTGCTGGTCACCATAATTATCAATGGAAGGTTAATGATTTCAAACATCACCCTCCTTTTTAATATGTCAAGCCTAATGATCTCTAGCCTTGTGCTCATCAACATTCTCTCCTGAGTTAACAAGGCTATTACTGAGATGTTCTCAGCAGGTCCTTTAATGACAGCAATGAAATGCAGTGGAATCTAGTTTTTTTTTTTGGGGGGGGGGGGGAGAACAGAACAGAACAGAACAGAACAGAACAGAACAGAACAGAACAGAACAGAACAGAACAGAACAGAACAGAACAGAACAGAACAGAACAGAACAGAACAGAACAGAACAGAACAGAACAGAACAGAACAGAACAGAACAGAACAGAACAGAACAGAACAGAACAGAACAGAACAGAACAGAACAGAACAGAACAGAACAGAACAGAACAGAACAGAACAGAACAGAACAGAACAGAACAGAACAGAACAGAACAGAACAGAACAGAACAGAACAGAACAGAACAGAACAGAACAGAACAGAACAGAACAGAACAGAACAGAACAGAACAGAACAGAACAGAACAGAACAGAACAGAACAGAACAGAACAGAACAGAACAGAACAGAACAGAACAGAACAGAACAGAACAGAACAGAACAGAACAGAACAGAACAGAACAGAACAGAACAGAACAGAACAGAACAGAACAGAACAGAACAGAACAGAACAGAACAGAACAGAACAGAACAGAACAGAACAGAACAGAACAGAACAGAACAGAACAGAACAGAACAGAACAGAACAGAACAGAACAGAACAGAACAGAACAGAACAGAACAGAACAGAACAGAACAGAACAGAACAGAACAGAACAGAACAGAACAGAACAGAACAGAACAGAACAGAACAGAACAGAACAGAACAGAACAGAACAGAACAGAACAGAACAGAACAGAACAGAACAGAACAGAACAGAACAGAACAGAACAGAACAGAACAGAACAGAACAGAACAGAACAGAACAGAACAGAACAGAACAGAACAGAACAGAACAGAACAGAACAGAACAGAACAGAACAGAACAGAACAGAACAGAACAGAACAGAACAGAACAGAACAGAACAGAACAGAACAGAACAGAACAGAACAGAACAGAACAGAACAGAACAGAACAGAACAGAACAGAACAGAACAGAACAGAACAGAACAGAACAGAACAGAACAGAACAGAACAGAACAGAACAGAACAGAACAGAACAGAACAGAACAGAACAGAACAGAACAGAACAGAACAGAACAGAACAGAACAGAACAGAACAGAACAGAACAGAACAGAACAGAACAGAACAGAACAGAACAGAACAGAACAGAACAGAACAGAACAGAACAGAACAGAACAGAACAGAACAGAACAGAACAGAACAGAACAGAACAGAACAGAACAGAACAGAACAGAACAGAACAGAACCTTTGGGGGTCTAGAGTCAAGACAGGAAGCAGTAATGGCCTGGAGGTGCCTCGCCGGCCCCGACTCGCGGTCCGCAGCGTCGGCACCCCAGGCCTGCGGCCTGGAGGTGCCTCGCCGGCCCCGACTCGCGGTCCGCAGCGTCGGCACCCCAGGCCTGCGGCCTGGAGGTGCCTCGCCGGCCCCGACTCGCGGTCCGCAGCGTCGGCACCCCAGGCCTGCGGCCTGGAGGTGCCTCGCCGGCCCCGACTCGCGGTCCGCAGCGTCGGCACCCCAGGCCTGCGGCCTGGAGGTGCCTCGCCGGCCCCGACTCGCGGTCCGCAGCGTCGGCACCCCAGGCCTGCGGCCTGGAGGTGCCTCGCCGGCCCCGACTCGCGGTCCGCAGCGTCGGCACCCCAGGCCTGCGGCCTGGAGGTGCCTCGCCGGCCCCGACTCGCGGTCCGCAGCGTCGGCACCCCAGGCCTGCGGCCTGGAGGTGCCTCGCCGGCCCCGACTCGCGGTCCGCAGCGTCGGCACCCCAGGCCTGCGGCCTGGAGGTGCCTCGCCGGCCCCGACTCGCGGTCCGCAGCGTCGGCACCCCAGGCCTGCGGCCTGGAGGTGCCTCGCCGGCCCCGACTCGCGGTCCGCAGCGTCGGCACCCCAGGCCTGCGGCCTGGAGGTGCCTCGCCGGCCCCGACTCGCGGTCCGCAGCGTCGGCACCCCAGGCCTGCGGCCTGGAGGTGCCTCGCCGGCCCCGACTCGCGGTCCGCAGCGTCGGCACCCCAGGCCTGCGGCCTGGAGGTGCCTCGCCGGCCCCGACTCGCGGTCCGCAGCGTCGGCACCCCAGGCCTGCGGCCTGGAGGTGCCTCGCCGGCCCCGACTCGCGGTCCGCAGCGTCGGCACCCCAGGCCTGCGGCCTGGAGGTGCCTCGCCGGCCCCGACTCGCGGTCCGCAGCGTCGGCACCCCAGGCCTGCGGCCTGGAGGTGCCTCGCCGGCCCCGACTCGCGGTCCGCAGCGTCGGCACCCCAGGCCTGCGCATTTTCAGCATTCTATAAGGATGTGGAGAACAGCAGTGCATTTTTTGAACTCTTGGAGTGCTGTTGAGGAGACAGGTAGTGCATAAATAGGCTATTTTGTGCTTTCTGTTCAATTGAAACCTTTGCTTCCCAGTCTCCAATGCTTGTCACCTGTGGTTTTCACCTATCAATCTCTCAATTGTACAAATCTCCTCCAGCCATGCTCCAGTGGGCCAGAGTCCGTCACATTGTTGTGATAGTTAGTACGGCATGGTCCTATTAGTAAACAGTAATTACAGCCTGACTGACTGAACCACATGGCAGCAGCAGCCAGCTCTGTAAGGGCGAGTTCACATTGGAAGCACAAATTGTGAATTGATTTTGCGGCACAATTTAACGTTTTTTACTGTGATGTGAGTCCCACTCAATAGAATGACAGCTCCCCCTATGCTAATGCTTATGAGATGTGGGAAAAAACTATGGATTGCAGCCTAGGGCCAATTTTTTTTTTTTTGGGGGGGGGGGTGTTTAGGGAGCAATAACTATAGAAATAAAAAAAAAAAACAATTGCAACAGCTATCACAGACCACCACTAAAAGAAAGGCCTATTTGTGTGAAGAAATGGAGGTAAGATTCATTTGTTTGCTAAGTTGTATGTCCCTACAGTGAGCTGTTAAAGCTGCATAGTGCAGAAGTGTGAAAAATTGCCTGGTTGCGAGGGGGGTGTAAGCCTGTAGTCCTCAACTGGCTAAAATGTTTGCTTTTGATTCCCCCCCCCCCCCCCTCCAGTGACTGTATCTGGGGTTTTTGGATAGCTGTTCTTGGGATTTGTGATCAGTGCTGATGTCCTTGCAGTTGCATGTGGCTCAATAATCAGATGGAAACGCATGAGGTGTGAAAGGGGCCGCATACTTCCTGTTGGCGTTTGGATGTGTTTGGAGCTGAGTAACCGCCTTTGTACGGTGCAGCTACTGGCATTATTCTGACATCCGTAGCAGCCAATCAGGAGCCAGATCTGCCTGGCCAGGTTAGACTTCTGCAATGTGTGATGTGGAGGAGAATATATTCCTGTAATGGTGCTGTGCTCATACAGAGGTCATTCAGCTGTAACTAGCAACATAATGGCGGCTCAGAAAAGCCTCTGTTCTGTGTTTAGGTGGGAGCCGTGAGCGTCTCTAGTGCAGAATCATCACGATGGTGGCAGACTGTGCTGAGCGAGAGGAAGATGGCAGCCCGGAGATTGTATCGAGTGGTAACATCTTGGGATCTTTTACGGAGAGCAGACAGACACAAGACCTGATTGTCAACCTGCAGATGTCCTGTATGGAGCCGGTGAGCAGAGAGGTGCGCGCAGAGGTTTAAAGGTGAGCGAACCAGACTGCAAATCACTAGATCCATATATGTGTGTGACTGCGGGACATAGTGAGTCCTGCTGATCCAGAATCTGTTTGGGGTAGAGGTGGAGGGGGGATTGCTGGGGTAATAGATTGAACTCTGCGCTTGGGGATTAGGCAGGGGTAGGAGACGAGAAGCCTGTATGTCCCTTGTCTGAGTCTCACCATCCTCTCTTCTTTCATTGTAGTTATTATGGACAATTATCAGGAGCAGCCTCACCTTCTGGATCCACATCTAGGTAAGCTATTTTCATAACCATAGACAATAGAGTCTGGGCCAGCAAGGCACCTCCAGGCCGCAGAGAAATGTTGCTAATGTTAATAAGTGTGAAGCCAGTTGACACTTCACTTTGTAAACAGATCACTTTGTGAACCTGTCAGGGCCGCTATATCAGGATCATGGCTTCAAAGTGATAGGTTCAGATCAGGGTCATGGCTACAGAGTCATTGCTTCAGATCAGGTTCATGGTGTCAGAACAGGGTCAGGACTCCAGTCAGTGGCTCAGATCAGTCATGCCGTTGAGTCGTGGGTTCAGATCAGGGGTGTGGCTCCAGAGTCATGGGTTCAGATCAGGATCATGGCTACTGAGTCACGGGTTCAGATCACGGTCATGGCGTCAGATCACGGTCATGGCTACCGAGTCATGGGTTCAGATAAAGGTCATGGCATCGGTCATGGGTTCAGATCAGGGTCATGGCTACAGAGTCATGGGTTCAGATCAAAGTCATGGCTTCAAATCGTTTGCACACAATCACCCCCCTAATCACCCATCAATCATTCCCTGTCACTATCTGTCAACGCTATTTTTTTTTTAGTCCCTAAACTGCCCCCAGCTCCCTCCTGATCACCCCCCCACCCCTCAGATTCTCCCCAGAACCCTCCCAGACCCTCCCCCCCCCCCCCCTGTGTACTGTATGCATCTATCTCCCCTGATCACCTGTCAATCACCTGTCAATCACCCGTCAATCACCCCCTGTCACTGCCACCCATCAATCAGCCCCTAACCTGCCCCTTGCGGGCAATCTAATCACCCACCCACACCAATAGATCGCCCGCAGATCCGACATCAGATCACCTCCCAAATCTATTGTTTACATCTATTCTCTCCTTTAAACACCCACTAATTACCCATCAATCACCCCCTATCACCACCTGTCACTTTTACCCATCAGATTAGACCCTTGCGGGCACCCAATCACCCGCCCACACGCTCAGATTGCCCTCAAACCCCCCCTTATCGATTCGCCAGTGCATTATTTACATCCGTTCTTCCCTGTAATAACCCACTGATCACCTGTCAATCACCCCCTGTCACTGCCACCCATCAATCACCCCCTGTCACTGCCACCCATCAATCAGCCCCTAACCTGCCCCTTGCAGGCAATCTGATCACCCACCCACACCAATAGATCGCCCGCAGATCCGACATCAGATCACCTCCCAAGTGCAGTGTTTACATCTCTTCTCTCCTCCTTCTCACCCACTAATTACCCATCAATCACCCCCTATCACCACCTGTCACTGTTACCCATCAGATTAGACCCTAATCTGCCCCTTGCGGGCACCCAATCACCCGCCCACACCTCAGAACGCCCTCAGACCCCAGCCCTGATCACCTCGCTAGTGCATTGCTTGCATCTATTTCCCCCCTCTAATCACACCTTGAGACACCCATAAATCACCTCCTGTCACCCCTAGCACACCTACCCATCAGATCAGGCCCTAATTTCCCCCGTGTTGGCTCCTGATCACTCGGCCAAACCCTCAGATCCCCCTCAGACCCCCTTCCGATCACCTCCCCAGTGCATTGATTGCATCTATTTTCCCCTCTAACCGCCCCCTGAGACACCCATCAATCACCTCCTGTCACCCCCCTAGCACTCCTATCCATCAGATCAGGCCCAATACATCCTGTCATCTAAGAGGCCACCCTGCTTATGACCGTTTCCACAAAATTTGCCCCCTCATAGACCACCTGTCATCAAAATTTGCAGATGCTTATACCCCTGAACAGTCATTTTGAGAAATTTGGTTTCCAGACTACTCACAGTTTTGGGCCCGTAAAATGCCAGGGCAGTATAGGAACCCCACAAGTGACCCCATTTTAGAAAGAAGACACCCCAAGGTATTCTGTTAGGTGTATGATGAGTTCATAGAAGATTTTATTTTTTGTCAAAAGTTAGCGGAAATTGGATTTTTATTGTTTTTTTCACAAAGTGTCATTTTTCACTAACTTGTGACAAAAAATAAAATCTTCTATGAACTCACCATACCCCTAACGGAATACCTTGGGGTGTCTTCTTTCTAAAATGGGGTCACTTGTGGGGTTCCTATACTGCCCTGGCATTTTAGGGGCCCTAAACCGTGGGGAGTAGTCTAGAAAACAAATGCCTCAAAATGACCTGTGAATAGGACGTTGGACCCCTTAGCGCACCTAGGCTGCAAAAAAGTGTCACACATGTAGTATCGCCATACTCAGGAGAAGTAGTATAATGTAGTGATGCTCAAATACCCCTTTTTAAAATTCGAGTTTGGTCGAATTCGAATAGTAAATTATTCGAGGTCAGTCGAATATTCGAGTCGAATAATTTTTACTATTCGATTCGACCTCGGACTTCGAGCTCACTATTCGAGTCGGTATTCGAGCTAACTATTCGAGCTGACTATTCGAATTGGCCTTAAATAGCTTCCAACACTTGTTTTGAGGGTGAATGATGCAAGAAACCTCTTTTTTTCCAAGTAACAACAGCAAGTGATTATGTGGGGATGTTCCTTTAAAAAAAAATGTGGAAAGAGAAGTTGTGTCCTTAATTTTGTTCAGTAGTGTTACTGTATATACTTCTTCTTCTTCTTCTTTATCTTTCTTCTTCTTCTCGATCTTCTTCTTCTATATCTTCTTCTTCTTCTTCTATATCTTCTTCTTCTTCTTCTATATTGTCTTCTTCTTCTTCATCTTCATCTTCTTCATCTTCTTCATCTTCTTCATCTTCTTCATCATCTTCATCTTCTTCATCTTCTTCATCTTCTTCATCTTCTTCATCTTCTTCATCTTCTTCATCTTCTTCATCTTCTTCATCTTCTTCATCTTCTTCATCTTCTTCATCTTCTTCATCTTCTTCATCTTCATCTTCTTCATCTTCTTCATCTTCATCTTCATCTTCATCTTCATCTTCTTCTTCTTCTTCATCTTCATCTTCATCTTCTTCTTCTTCATCTTCTTCTTCATCTTCTTCTTCATCTTCTTCTTCATCTTCATCTTCATCTTCATCTTCATCTTCTTCTTCATCTTCATCTTCTTCTTCTTCTTCATCTTCATCTTCTTCTTCTTCTTCTTCTTCATCTTCTTCATCTTCTTCATCTTCTTCTTCATCTTCTTCTTCATCTTCTTCTTCATCTTCTTCTTCATCTTCATCTTCATCTTCATCTTCATCTTCTTCTTCATCTTCATCTTCTTCTTCTTCTTCATCTTCATCTTCATCTTCTTCTTCTTCTTCTTCTTCTTCATCTTCTTCATCTTCTTCTTCATCTTCATCTTCATCTTCATCTTCTCCTTCCTTTTCAATATCGTCTTCTTCTTCTTCACGTATTTCTCTTTTCAATTTTTTTTTTAAAGAAATGCAGCTATTTTTGAGCGTAACAAATAGCTGGTGGGCGCACGCATGTTGGAAGCGCCATTGTATGTGCTCCCTGGCAGTGGAAACACAAAGACAGCAGGAGGTAAATTCAGCAGCAGGAGGAGGAGGATGAGTGTGTGGCAGCAGGCAGTCAATGAGGCAGGCAGCTCGCCGTGACATAATAGCCCTGGTACCTAGCGGTGATACCAGGGCTGTAAATAAACACAACAGGAGGTCCCAGACAGCGGTCGTGCAGCCCACATTGTGTCCAATACACAACTGGGACAACACAGTTTTAAACCCGGGCACCTCAGAAAAATTAAACCTTTTTTTTTTTTTTTTAATGGTTTGTTTGGTTTTGGTTTTGCAACCAATATAGCTATTGTTTGACGTAATAGCTGGTGGCAGAGTGGCAGCAGAAGGTAATTCTGTGTACCCTGGCAGTGGGAAACACAGACAGACAGCAGCAGCAGGAGGAGGAATGGAGGAGTAGGCGAGCAGCTATTGTTTGACGTAATAGCTGGTGGCAGAGTGGCAGCAGAAGGTAAATCATCTGTGTACCCTGGCAGTGGGAAACACAGACAGACAGCAGCAGCAGGAGGAGGAATGGAGGAGTAGGCGAGCAGCTATTGTTTGACGTAATAGCTGGTGGCAGAGTGGCAGCAGAAGGTAAATCATCTGTGTACCCTGGCAGTGGGAAACACAGACAGACAGCAGCAGCAGCAGCAGGAGGAGGTATGGAGGAGCAGTGTGAGTGTGGCAGCAGGTAGGCAGCGTGACATAATAGCCCTGGTACCTAGCGGTGATACCAGGGCTGTAAATAAACACAACAGGAGGTCCCAGACAGCGGTCGTGCAGCCCACATTGTGTCCAATACACAACTGGGACAACACAGTTTTCAACCCGGGCACCTCAGAAAAATTAAACCTTTTTTTTTTTTTTTTATGGTTTTTTGGATTTTGGTTTTGCAACCAATATAGCTATTGTTTGACGTAATAGCTGGTGGCAGAGTGGCAGCAGAAGAAGGTAATTCTGTGTACCCTGGCAGTGGGAAACACAGACAGACAGCAGAAGGGCAGTACACAGCAGCCCACTGTAGGTGTAAAATGTGTGGCTGCAGGCGACGTAATAGTCAAAGTGAACCAGGCTGGCTTAGTGAGCAGGAGCCAGGAGGTGGTAAAGGGTGGTAAGGCACATTAACGATGGTTCCGGCAGCCAGTTCATGTCCCCCTCTCGCCGACAACAGGGGCCAGGAACTCGCCTTCCACCCACGCCTGGTTCATCTTGAGAAACGTCAGTCTGTCCACAGACTTGTGAGACAGACGTGAGCGTTTCTCGGTGACCACGCCACCAGCTGCACTGAAGCAGCGCTCGGACAGCACGCTGGAAGGGGGGCAGGACAGCACTTCCAGGGCGTACTGCGCCAGCTCGCTCCAGATCTCCATGCGCTTGACCCAATACTCCATGGGATCAACAGGGGCATCGCTGTCAAGCCCGCTGTACGACCCCATGTAGTCAGCCACCATGCGGGTCAGGCGCTGGCTGTGACCGGAGGAGGATGCTGCTGCATGCATCTCCTCTCTAGTCACTGCTGCCGGAGCCTCTACAGTCCTGTAGAGCTCGTGGCTGAGAGACAGCAGGTCTGTGGGGCGCTTGCTGCTGCTGGATGCAGGCACCTGCTGCTGCCTCTGTGCTGGCTGCTGGACAGTGGGGGTGGAAGGCTGGGGGAAGGCTTCCTCCAAGCGCTCAACAAGGGCCTGCTGCAAGCTCCTTATTTGTTGCGCTGGGTCTCCTCCTGCAGGCGGCAGGAACTGGCTCAACTTCCCCTTGAGGCGTGGGTCCAACATCATGCTGATCCAGATGTCCTCCCTCTGCTTCATCTGGATCACCCTGGGGTCCCTGCGCAGGCACGTCAGCATGTGCGCTGCCATTGGGAAGAGGCGGGCCACGTCTGCTGGCACATCGACGTCCGTGCTGTCCTCATCCTCCTCCTCTGCCGCCTCATCCTCTCTCCACCCCCGCACCAACTCAGCTGCGCTGTGCTGATCCCCCTCATCAGCAGCCAGGTCAGGGACCTCCACCAAGTCCTCCTCCTCCTCCCCCTCAGAGGTGGACTGCGCAGCTGGTTGCCGCTCCTGCTGGTCCAAAGCTGCCGCTCCCTGTTCCAGCAAAGCATCGAGGGCCCTGTTCAGCAGAGAAACCAGGGGCACCCACTCGCAGACCATAGCATGGTCCCTGCTCACCATGTTTGTGGCCTGCAGGAAGGGAGCCAGCACTAAGCACACCTGCTGCATGTGCCTCCAGTCATCATCGGGGACGATGGACGGGAAGTTGCTGGTCTTGTCCCTTCTCTGAGCTGCGGAAACAGTGGCCAGGGCAAGGTACTGTTTGACAGCGCGCCTCTGTTCAACCAGACGCTCCAACATCGCCAGGGTGGAGTTCCAGCGAGTCGGAACGTCAAGGATCAGCCGATGGCGTGGCAGATCCAGCTCCTTTTGCACGTCTTCCAGGCTCGCACAGGCTGCAGCCGAGCGCCGGAAGTGACGCACAACATTCCTTGCCGTTTCCAGCAGTTCGCCCATCCCCTGGTAGGTGCGCAGGAACTTCTGCACCACCAGGTTCAGCACGTGGGCAAGACAGGGGATGTGGGTCAGGTTTCCCCTGTCTATTGCGGCAACCAGATTGGCCCCATTGTCGGCCACCACCTCTCCGACTCTGAGGCCTCTGGGGGTCAGCCAAATCCTCTCCTGCTCCTGGAGTTTGGCCAACACATGGGTTGCCGTCAGCTTGGTCTTCCCAAGGCTGACCAAGTGCAGCAGCGCTTGGCAGTGGCGGGCCTTCACGCTGCTGCTGAGGCGGGGGGTTTGGCCAGGTGTGCCGGAGGATGGCAGAGTATCGGAGGAACCTGCTGCAGTTCCCCTGAGCCTGCGGGGTGGCACCACCCACTGTGTTGCTGCTGCTGCTGTGCCCGCTGCTGCTCTCCCATCCTCACCCCCTTCCACCAAGCTGACCCAGTGGACAGTGAAGGACAGGTAGCGGCCTGTCCCGAAGCGGCTGCTCCAGGAGTCCATGGTGACGTGGACCCTTTCACCAACCGCGTGCTCCAGCCCTCGCTCCACATTGGCCATCACAAAGCGGTGCAGTGCAGGAATGGCCTTGCGGGCAAAGAAGTGTCTGCTGGGGAGCTGCCAGTCTGGGGCTGCGCAAGCAAGCAGCGCACGAATGTCGCTCCCCTCCTGCACGAGCGTGTACGGCAGGAGTTGGGAGCACATGGCCCGTGCCAGCAAGCCGTTCAGCTGCCGCACGCGACGGCTGCTGGGAGGCAGAGCCCTAACCACCCCCTGGAAGGACTCGCTCAAAAGGCTCTGGCGTGGCCTTTTGCTGACACGGGAATCAGCAGACACAGCAGAGGAGGCCACTGAGGACTGGCTGCCAGAACAGGCCTCAGTGTCGGCGGCAGGAGTTGCAGAGGGGATGAGGAGCAGTGCGTTTCCGCACTCCTGCTGGTGCTGCTGGAGGAGCAGGAGGGCGGGTGGCTGCTGTTGCTGCTGCTGCTGCTGAAGGCTGTGCAGTGATGGGTGTGGTGCCACTGCCAGCACCAGATGCCTTCAGCCTCTGGAACTCCTCATGCTGGTGGAAATGTTTAGCCGCAAGGTGGTTGATGAGCGAGCTGGTGCTGAACTTTAAGGGGTCTGCACCTCTGCTCAACTTCCGCTGACAGTGGTTGCAAGTGGCGTACTTGCTGTACACAGTGGGCATGGTGAAAAACCGCCAGATTGGTGACAGAAACATCCCCCTACGGCATGGAAGCGCTGCTGCCTGTCTCCCTGTGGTGGTTGGGGGGGGGGGCTTGGGTGCGGCTGGTGGTGGTACTGGCTGATGCTGCTGCTGCTGCTGCTGAGCCTGAGACACCAGCAGGCTGTGGGACGCTGCCAATGCTTGCAATGATGCGCCTCCTTGCAAGGCCCACAAGCGCATCCTCCTCCTCCTCCTCCTCAGAGCTGCTGAGGACGACATCCCCTGGAGGTGGTGGCACCCAGTCTCTGTCTGTCACCGGGTCATCATCATCATGCCCCTCCTGAAACATGTCCTGCTGGGATGATGACCCCCCAAACTCCTCTCCTGATGCATGGATGGGACGCTTGACTGTCGCCACAGTCTTGCTGTCCAATCCCTCCTCCCCCAAAGTGCCCATCAGCATCTCTTCCTCAAAATCGCCAACAACAGCAGACAATACCCTGATGGTGCCTGGGGTAAAAAGACTGCTGAGTGACAGGTCGGCGACTGATGGTGAACTGGCCTCCTCCCCAGGCCCTGCTGGGCGGCTGCTGCGAACAGGGGTGGTGGTGGTGGTGGTGGTGGTGGTGAGGGTGGAGGCCTCGGATGCAGAGCTGATGGCGGGCTGCTCATCCTCCGTCATGAGTTGCACCACAGTGTCTGCATCCTTTTCCTCAATGGGACGTTTCCGACCCGGCTGGAGGAAAATGGGAGCAGGTGCTACACGCTGCTGCTGCTGTGTCTCTGCAGCGTGAGTTGCAGATGCTCCTGCTGGGCGGCGCCCAAGGCGTCCACGGCCAGTGGCTATGGGAGGAATGTTAGCCACTGACGCTGCTGCTGCTGCTGCGGAACTGTGCATGGTGGCGCGCCCGCGGCCGCGGCTTGCCACAATGCTGCTCCCTCTCCTCCTGATTCCCTTGCTGCCCTTCCCCTTGCCCAAACCGCGCTGGCTGCCACTTCCAGACATCTTAAATGTTTTGGGCGTATAGACAAAAGTTTTGTAAAAGGGCGGGTGAAAAGTGGGGTACTTTAATGGAGTGGGTTGGTTGGTGAGGTGACTGAGTGAGTGTCCCCTAGTACAGTAAGTAAGTAGTAACAGTCAGGAAGTACAACTAGCAGTTACAATAATCAGTAGTAATCACAAGTAAATTTAGTGTGTGTACACTCAGACAGTGAGTGCACGCACGCAGGAGCTAGTAGCCTATGAACACAGTGACTGAGTGTCCTAGACTCCTAGTACAGTAAGAGTAAGTAGTAACAGTAAGTAGAACTAACTAATTACAATAATCAATCAGCGATCAGAAGGAAATGGAGTGTGGGTGTGTGTGCACTCAGACAGTGAGTGCACGCACGCAGGAGCTAGTAGCCTATGAACACAGTGACTGAGTGTCCTAGACTCCTAGTACAGTAAGAGTAAGTAGTAACAGTAAGTACAACTAACTAATTACGATAATCAATCAGCGATCAGAAGGAAATGGAGTGTGGGTGTGTGTACACTCAGACAGTGAGTGCACGCACGCAGGAGCTAGTATCCTATGGACAGTGACTGAGTGTCCTAGACTCCTAGTACAGTAAGAGTAAGTAGTAACAGTAAGTAGAACTAACTAATTACAATAATCAATCAGCGATCAGAAGGAAATGGAGTGTGGGTGTGTGTACACTCAGACAGTGAGTGCACGCACGCAGGAGCTAGTAGCCTATGAACACAGTGACTGAGTGTCCTAGACTCCTAGTACAGTAAGAGTAAAGTAACAGTAAGTAGAACTAACTAATTACAATAATCAATCAGCGATCAGAAGGAAATGGAGTGTGGGTGTGTGTACACTCAGACAGTGAGTGCACGCACGCAGGAGCTAGTAGCCTATGGACAGTGACTGTGTCCTAGACTCCTAGTACAGTAAGAGTAAGTAGTAACAGTAAGTAGAACTAACTAATTACGATAATCAATCAGCGATCAGAAGGAAATAGTGTGTGTTGTGTGTGTACACTCAGACAGTGAGTGCAGTGCGCACACGCAGGAGCTAGTAGCCTATATGAACAGTGACAGTGAGTGTCCCTACGGGTACAGTAAGAGTAAGTAGTAAGTAAGTACAACTAACTAACAATAATCTATCAGTAATCAGAAGGAAATAGAGTGTGTGTACACACAGACAGTGAGTGAGTGCACACACGCAGGAGCTAGCTAGTAGCCTATAAACAGTGACAGTCAGTGAGTGTCCTACTCCTAGTACAGTATAACTACAATACTATTAGTAAAGGACAGCAGAAATACTGGTATAGATGAGAGAAATAAACAGAGGACAGCTGCCCACAGAGGCAAGGCCCCCCTGAGGCCTAAACCTGTAAGCTTGCAGCAGCTGCCTGTCTCTAATGTAACACACAAGCTACTAACTAAAATACAATGTCTATCTAACTAACAACAATATAGGTGTATATGGCAGGTGTAGGTGAGCAAAAACGCTAGGTAAATGATCACAATAGAGCACTTGCTAAGCCAAAGCACAAAGGAGCAACTCTCTCTCTGTACAAGTCTCAGGCAAGCATGGAGAAACGGAACATGGCGGCCGCTATTTATAGGGTAGGGGCTGGCCAGGGTCCCCCTTAGTGTTGGGCGAACACCTGGATGTTCGGGTTCGGGCCGAACAGGCCGAACATGGGCCAGATGTTCGGCATGTTCGGCCCGAACGCCGAACTCAATGGGAGTCAATGGGACCCCCGAACATGCCCATTTTGGGGGCCCTATGGGGTCGCAGGCATAAGGGGGGAGCATGCCCCGGTCGCGGGGGGGGGTCGGAAATTCCCCCCACCCCCTCCGCTAGCGCTCCCCCCTCTGCCCGCTTCTCCATACAAAAAGTTTGAAACAAGTTCAATAGTACCTGGCTGGTGGCACTGGCTGGCAGTGGAGTGAGGAGGAGGAGGAGTCCGAGTAGCAGAGTGACGTTGAGGCCGGGCAGCGGGCGGTTCAGCGCTAGTACCCTTGTGGTACTTCCGCCCTTTCTCTGACCTCACGTCCTCTGCGTGATGACGCATACGAGGGTACGCGTGATGCGTACCCTCGTATGCAGAGGACGTGAGGTCAGAGAAAGGGCGGAAGTACCACAAGGGTACTAGCGCTGAACCGCCCGCTGCCCGGCCTCAACGTCACTCTGCTACTCGGACTCCTCCTCACTCCACTGCCAGCCAGTGCCACCAGCCAGGTACTATTGAACTTGTTTCAAACTTTTTGTATGGGGAAGCGGGCAGAGGGGGGAGCGCTAGTGGAGGGGGTGGGGGGAATTTCCGACCCCCCCCCCGCGATCGGGGCATGCTCCCCCCTTATGCCTGCGACCCCATAGGGGGCATAGGGGGGCAGTATTCGGCCGAACAGGGCCCTGTTCGGCCGAACAGGGGCCCTGTTCGGCCATGTTCGGCCATGCATTCTGCAGTTCGGGCGAACCCCGAACAGTTTGGCCGAACACCACCAGGTGTTCGGCCGAACTCGAACATCACCCGAACAGGGTGATGTTCTGCAGAACCCGAACAGTGGCGAACACTGTTCGCCCAACACTAGTCCCCCTCTGTGATTGGCTGCCGTCAGAGGGCCTGGGAGCCCTCTGATTGGCTCTAAGGACATCAATCTGGGCTATGACGCTATTCGAGCTCGGTACCGAGCTCGAATAGCGCCGAGTTGCTCGAATAGCTCGAATAGTGAATGGGCTATTCGAGTGTACTTGGATAGCCTATTCGAATAGCTCCAGCTATTCGGAGCTCGAATACCGAGCTCGAATAGCTGAAAAAGAGCTCGAATATTCGAGCTACTCGAATATTCGAGCTCTGCTGAGCACCACTGGTATGAGTTTTGTCGTGTATTTTTACACATACCCATGCTGGGTGGGAGAAATCTCTCTGTAAATGGACAATTGTGTGTAAAAAAAAAATAAAAAATGTGTCATTTACAGAGATATTTCTCCCACCCAGCATGGTTATATGTAAAAATACACCACAAAACACATTATACTACTTCTTCTGAGTACGGCGATACCACATGTGTGACACTTTTTTGCAGCCTAACAGGGCTAAGCCTTAGCAGAGTTAAGGGGCCCAAAGTCCAATGAGTACCTTTAGGATTTCACAGGTCATTTTGAGACATTTGGGTTCAAGACTACTCCTCACGGTTTAGGGCCCCTAAAATGCCAGGGCAGTATTGGAACCCCACAAATGACCCCATTCTAGAAAGATGACACCCCAAGGTATTCTGTTAGGTGTATGATGAGTTCATAGAAGATTTTATTTTTTGTCAAAAGTTAGCAGAAATTGGATTTTTATAGTTTTTTTCACAGTGTAATTTTTCACTAACTTGTGACAAAAAATAAAATAAAATCTTCTATGAACTCACCATACCCCTAACGGAATACCTTGGGGTGTCTTCTTTCTAAAATGGGGTCACTTGTGGGGTTCCTATACTGCCCTGGCATTTTAGGGGCCCTAAACCGTGAGGAGTAGTCTAGAATCCAAATGCCTCAAAATGACCTGTGAATAGGACGTTAGGCCCCTTAGCGCACCTAGGTTGCAAAAAAGTGTCACACATGTGGTATCGCCGTACTCAGAAGAAGTAGTATAATGTGTTTTGGGGTGTATTTTTATACATACCCATGCTGGGTGGGAGAAATCTCTCTGTAAATGGACAATTGTGTGTAAAAAAAATCAAATAATTGTCATTTACAGAGATATTTCTCCCACCTAGCATCTGTATGTGTAAAAATACACCCCAAAACACATTATACTACTTCTCCTGAGTATGGCGGTACCACATGTGTGGCACTTTTTTGCACCCTAAGTGCGCTAAGGGGCCCAAAGTCCAATGAGTACCTTTAGGATTTCACAGGTCATTTTGCGACATTTGGTTTCAAGACTACTCCTCACGGTTTAGGGCCCCTAAAATGCCAGGGCAGTATAGGAACCCCACAAATGACCCCATTTTACAAAGAAGACACCCCAAGGTATTCCGTTAGGAGTATGGTGAGTTCATAGATTTTATTTTTGTCACAAGTTAGCGGAAAATGACACTTTGTGAAAAAAAACAATTAAAATCAATTTCCGCTAACTTGTGACAAAAAAAAAATCTTCTATGAACTCACCATACTCCTAATGGAATACCTTGGGGTGTCTTCTTTCTAAAATGGGGTAATTTGTGGGATTCCTATACTGTCCTGGCATTTTAGGGGCCCTAAACCGTGAGGAGCAGTCTTGAAACGAAATTTCTCAAAATGACCTGTGAAATCCTAAAGGTACTCATTGGACTTTGGGCCCCTTAGCGCAGTTAGGGTGCAAAAAAGTGCCACACATGTGGTATCGCCGTACTCAGGAGAAGTAGTATAATGTGTTTTGGGGTGTATTTTTCCACATACCCATGCTGAGTGGGAGAAATATCTCTATTAATTGACAATTGTGTGTAAAAAAAATTAAAAAATTGTCATTTACGGAGATATTTCTCCCACCCAGCATGGGTATGTGTAAAAATACACCCCAAAACACATTATACTACTTCTCCTGAGTACGGCAATACCACGTGTGGCACTTTTTTGCAGCCTAACTGCGCTAAGGGGCCCAAAGTCCAATGAGCATCTTTAGGCTTTACAGGGGTGCTTACAATTAGGCACCCCCCAAAATGCCAGGACAGTGAACACACCCCACAAATGACCCCATTTTGGAAAGTAGACACTTCAAGGTATTCAGAGAGGAGCATAGTGAGTCTGTGGCAGATTTCATTTTTTTTTTGTCGCAAGTTAGAAGAAATGGAAACTTTTTTTTTTTTTTTTTCCCTGTCACAAAGTGTCATTTTCCGCTAACTTGTGACAAAAAATAAAATCTTCAATGAACTCACCATGCCTCTCACTGAATACTTTGGGATGTCTTCTTTGCAAAATGGGGTCATTTGGGGGGTATTTGTACTATCCTGGAATTTTAGCCCCTCATGAAACCTGACAGGTGCGCAGAAAAGTCAGAGATGCTTGAAAATGGGAAAATTCACTTTTTGCACCATAGTTTGTAAACGCTATAACTTTTACCCAATCCAATAAATATACACTGAATGTTTTTTTTTTTATCAAAGACATGTAGCAGAATAACTTTCGCGCTCAAATGTATAGGAAATTTTACTTTATTTGAAAAATGTCAGCACAGAAAGTTGGTCATTTTTTTGACAAAATTCATGTCTTTTTTGATGAATATAATAAAAAGTAAAACTCGCAGCAGCAATCAAATAGCACCAAAAGAAAGCTGTATTAGTGACAAGAAAAGGAGGTAAAATTCATTTAGGTGGTAGGTTGTATGACTGAGCAATAAACCGTGAAAGCTGCAGTGGTCCGAATGGGAAAAAAAGGCTCTGGTCCTTAAGGGGTTTTATGACTGCAGTCCTTAAGTGGTTAAAGAGACACTGAAGCGAAAAAAAAAAATGATATAGTGAATTGGTTGTGTACTATGAATAATTACTAGAAGATTAGCAGCAAAGAAAATATTCTCATACTTTTATTTTCAGGTATATAGTGTTTTTTCTAACATTGCATCATTCTATAATATGTGCAGATTACACAACACTCAGCATTCAAAATGAGTCTTTTCAGAGCAGTCTGTGAAGTAATGACATCTCCTCTAGCAAAGGAAAAGTAAATAGTCCAGGAACAGTTGAGATAATAAAAGTCAGAGAACAGCCCTCTCCACGACTAACTTAGTCGGAGAGCTTAATGGCTTGTTTGAATTGAGATAACAACTGGAGTTTCTCAACTCTTCCTGTACTGGAAACAATTACACTGATGTATCTGATCTTAATGTTTTATTTCTTAGCTGTACACATACAAATCATAATAGGATCATTTTTTTTTTCGCTTCAGTGTCTCTTTAAAGAGGAATGTTAACCAAGGAATAAACTCCATTTCAGTCAGTAGCTGATACTCCCTTTCCCATGAGAAGTCTTTACCTTTTCTCTAATAGATCATCAGGGGAGTCTGTCTGGCTGATATTGTGGTGAAACGCCTCCCACAGTGTAATGTCATGACCGTGGTCCTGACCGTTTGCTCTCTGAGAACCTCATTGCATTGTGGGAAAAACCTGCTTTCTCCAACTGTCAAGCAAGCAGTATTTCACTCTGTGCATAGAACTCTCAGTAATGAACATTCCGCACAGATCACCTGGCAGAACTAAACACGTCACCACCAGTGATACATCTCAGAATGTTAATCAGGGAGAGGAAAGATTTTACAATGAGCAAACACTGACTAAATAATCTGTAAATACTATTGGAAACTAATGTTTCTCAAACCTGTCCTCGTGACTCCCCAGCGGTGCATGGTTTGCAGGCAACCTCACTTATGCACAGGTGGGGTAGTTAGTGTCTCAGCTAGGTGGATTCCATGTAGCTGTGACACTAATTACGCCACCTTTGCATAAGTGAGGTTGCCTGCAAACCATGCACTTTTGGGGAGTCACAAGGACAGGTTTGAGAAACTCACAATAAGCAATTTTATTGTAATTTTCACTACAATTCCTATTTAATTGTCCCTCAGAGGGGCTCACAATTGAATGCCTACCATAGCCCCATGTCTATATTGTGTAGTGTATGTATCATAGTCTGTATGTTTTGGGCATGTAGGAGGAAACTGGAGTGCCCGGAGAAAACCTATATAGACACGGGGAGAACATACAAACTCTGTCCTTTGTTATAAGGTTACTGAATAGCCAATAAGATGCAAATAATTCATAGATGTAGAATAATGCAACATTCTGGTTAGTTCATTTAAATGGAACACATTTGCATAATTCTGCATAATCGCAGTTTTATTTGCATATTATTAACCACTGACACATCTATAGCCTTTCATTTGTGAGGATTGTATATTATCTGGAGTATTCACACTGGCAGGGATGACACGCCTTGCATGGTAGGAAATGTATATTTACCATTTATTTCCTGTACGTATGCGTAATTGGAGGAGTTTGGAAGTGCTGTGGATAAAGAAATCTGAGTTGGGAGTTTTGCTTGTCCGAAGCCCTGCATAGCAGTATGCTGATAGGTGCATTACTTATGTGTTACCACTAGGAATCTCCAGAGCTCTCATCTCTCTCCTGACTCAGTGCAGTGATAGCAGTCCTGCTTTGTCTTGCAGGGTGGATGTTGGAGTTACTGCTGGATATTATACAGGATAAATCCTCCTCGCCTGATTTCTTCCAACTGGCCATCACATTCCTCCTTATCATTTCTAAGGTAAGTCAGACAAACCCTGGCCTGGGTTTGCTCTCTGAAGGCCGGTGACACTGATATAGACTGTTAGTATCTTACCATGTCAGCCATCAGTAAAAGCAAGAAGATTTGAATCAAGATGATGCTATTTACAGTGCTGCCCATAATTATTCATATCGCTGACAAATTTTGACTTCAAGTTACTTTTATACAACCAGCAAGTAATTTTTTTTTTTTTGAGCAGAAATGTGTCTCCCAAAGGATAAGACTATGTACAAGAGGCATTATTGTGTGTGTGTGTGTGTGTGTGGGGGGGGGGGGGGGGGGTAGAATCTCAGCTTTTATTTACATTTGAGCAAAAAGTGTCCAGTCGAAAATTATTCGTACCCTTCTCAATAATCAATAGAAAAACCCCCATTGGCTATTATAGCGATCAAACGCTTCCTATAATTGCAGACCAGCTTTTTGCAAGTCAAGACTGTGGCTGGGCCACTTCAAAACGTTAATGTTGTCTGCTGCGAGCGATCACGAATTATCGTGCACAATTGCGAATTATATTTAATGTGAAAATGACCACGTTTTGCGTGAAAATTCGCAATTGCACCTGATAGATCGCGTACAAACATGCAATTGCATGCAAAAATGGCCTTGATATGACTTATCACGGTTTAGTGAATCAAGCCAATACTGTGTTGCATGACCTTGTTTTTCTTGTATTCCTGTGTTGTCGTATTGCTGTATGTCACCCCTAAATATTGTCTGTAACCGAAACTAATGTCCAGCACTGCATAATATTTTGGCTCTTTATAAATACAATAAATAAGTATTTGCAGGTTAGGATAGCTGTTTTACCAATTGTGGCCACTAGATGCCAATATTGCACATCCCCCCCACCCCTCCACCCCAAGTTACCTGCATTACTACCTGTGGCCACCAGGGGGTGAATGGTATATCTTCCGAATTAGAGAATATCGGAGGATACTAAGTTCTTCATGGCTAGAGGTGGCACTATGGAGCACGTTTCCTTGTCCAGGTTCCCCCCCTTTGGGAGGCCGTATCTCTGGAGCCCTTAGCCCCAGAAACCCTAAATTTCAGGTGTTTGTAGCAGAGGATCATGGCTACACGTGGGCATAATTGGGGTCAAGCTAGCCCTCCAAGAACCAGAGATACTACACCCCAAAAAAGGAAGTTTTGTTTGGGAGCGTTTTCTGTTAGGAACATCCCAGGCTGTTGACATTTGATATGTATGTAGAAGGCATATTGACCTTCTTACACTACAAATTCGGGGTCACTGGCACCCTCTGAACCGGAGCTTTGCCCCCACATTTTATTGAATTTCGTGCCTGCGTGCCCCTTCTTTGGAGGCCATATCTTCAGAGGCCCTTTCCTCGCGTGGCCCCAAATTTTAGGTGTGGTTATTTAAGTTTAGGGGCTACACGTGGGTACAGGTGCGGTCACACTAGCCCCCCCAAAATTGGAGTTACCAGACCCCAAAAATTGAAAGAAAATTGTTCAACTTTGAAATCGTCCAAGTTTGAGCATTCATGGCTTTTGAACCCCAGGGCTCAGAGTTTAGCTTCAGTGCTGCTCGGATATCCCTTTTCAAAATCCGGATTGATCCGGAGACCCAGATATCCGGAACCAGATCGTATATCCGGATTTAACCATTTTGGTATCCGTCCCGGATAGGATATCCGACCCCAGTATCCAGGATATATGGGCAAATCCGGATATCTGGATAGAAAACACGGAAGTGGCCTTTAACCGCATAACGCCCACCTTCAGCCAATAGGCAGATGCAATGCCTGGGCCCAAATGACCGCCGGACCTTGCGGGGGGGCGTGGTTATGCGGCGATCGTGTCACGCGATCAGCCGCCGGCAACAGGCTCTGCCCACCTGGCGCAATAACCCGCCGGCCGTTCGGGAGCGCCGGCGGGTTATTAATGTATACAAAGTGTATTATACAGGCTGCCTCCTGCCCTGGTGGTCCCAGTGATCGAGGGACCACCAGGGCAGGCTGCAGCTGGAGCAGTGCTTTTCGTCAGAAGACGGAGCCGAAGTTACTTAAAAAAATACAGTAATTCCCGAATTATTTCATTCCCCCACTATCCATGGCAGCCTGGAGGGGGAATAGTAATTGAAACGGCCCGGACTTGTGCAGCAGCAGGATCAGCCATATACCGCTGTATCCTGCGCCCAAGTCTACCGTGTCGATTTTAAATTTAATCGCTGCAGCCCCCTAGTATGCACCCAAGCACACTGATTCTGTCCCCTCGCCCTCTGATCACCCACAGCACCCATCAGACCCCACCTCCCAGACCCCTGTTTGCACACAATCACTTCCCTAATCACCCATCAATCACTCCCTGTCACTATCTGTCAGCGCTATTTTTCAGATCAGGTCCTAAACTGCCCCATGGTGGCTCCTGATCACCCCCCCCCCCACACTCTCAGATCCTCCCCAGACACCCCCCCCCCCCATGTACTGTATACAGCTATCCTTCCCTGTACTCACCCACTGATCACCTGCCAATCGCCCATCCCTGTCACCACCTGTTACTGCCACCCATCAGATCAGACCCTAACCAGCCTCTTGCGGGCATCTGATCACCCACCCACACCATCAGATAGCCCGCAGACCCACCCTTAGATTACTTCCAAAGTGCATTGTTTACATCTGTTCTTCCTTCTAATCGCCCATCAATCACCCCCTGTCACCACCTGTCACTGCTACCCATCAGATCAGACCCCTATCTGCCCCTTGGGCACCCAATAACCCGCCCACACCCTCAGAACGCCCTCAGACCCCAGCCCTGATCACCTCGCCAGTGCATAGCTTGCATCTATTCCCCCCTCTAATCACACCTTGAGACACCCATCAAGCACCTCCTGTCACCCCCTAGCACACCTACCCATCAGATCGGGCCCTAATTTGCCCCGTGTGGGCTCTAGTGTTGGGCGAACAGTGTTCGCCACTGTTCGGGTTCTGCAGAACATCACCCTGTTCGGGTGATGTTCGAGTTCGGCCGAACACCTGACGGTGCTCGGCCAAACCGTTCGGCCATATGGCCGAACTAAGAGCGCATGGCCGAACGTTCCCCGAACGTTCGGCTAGCGCTGTGATTGGCCGAACGGGTCACGTGGTTCGGACCCGAACGCGCTCTGATTGGCCGAACTGTCACGTGGTTCGGGTAAATAAATACCCGAACCACGTCATATCTCCGCCATTTGTCTGTGGGTTTAGCTTTGGGTAGGCAGGCAGGGTAGTTCGCGCTCCAGCCACGCTAGCCAGGGTCCCCCCCAGTCATTGTGTGTCGCTGCTGGGAATAGTAGTACACCGCTCGCTCAGCATTCTGTTTACTGCCACTCTGTGTACCTCGCTCAGCCACACTATATAGCATTCTGTTTACTGCCACTCTGTGTCTGCTGGGAATAGTAGTACACCGCTTGCACAGCCACACTATATAGCATTCTGTTTACTGCCACTCTGTGTACCTCGCTCAGCCACACTATATAGCATTCTGTTTACTGCCACTCTGTGTCTGCTGGGAATAGTGGTACACCGCTCGCTCAGCCACACTATATAGCATTCTGTTCACTGTTCTGTGTCTGCTTGGAATAGTGGTACACCGCTCGTTCAGCCACACTATATAGCATTCTGTGTACTGTTCTGTGTCTGCTGGGAACAGTAGTACACCGCTCGTTCAGCCACACTATATAGCATTCTGTGTACTGTTCTGTGTCTGCTGGGAACAGTAGTACACCGCTCGCTCAGCCACACTATATAGCATTCTGTTCACTGTTCTGTGTCTGCTGGGAATAGTGGTACACCGCTCGCTCAGCCACACTATATAGCATTCTGTTCACTGTTCTGTGTCTGCTGGGAATAGTGGTACACCGCTCGCTCAGCCACACTATATAGCATTCTGTTTACTGTTCTGTGTCTGCTGGGAATAGTGGTACACCGCTCGCTCATCCACACTATATAGCATTCTGTTCACTGTTCTGTGTCTGCTGGGAATAGTGGTACACCGCTCGCTCAGCCACACTATATAGCATTCTGTTCACTGTTCTGTGTCTGCTGGGAATAGTGGTACACCGCTCGCTCAGCCACACTATATAGCATTCTGTTCACTGTTCTGTGTCTGCTGGGAATAGTGGTACACCGCTCGCTCAGCCACACTATATAGCATTCTGTTTACTGTTCTGTGTCTGCTGGGAATAGTGGTACACCGCTCGCTCAGCCACACTATATAGCATTCTGTTCACTGTTCTGTGTCTGCTGGGAATAGTGGTACACCGCTCGCTCAGCCACACTATATAGCATTCTGTTCACTGTTCTGTGTCTGCTGGGAACAGTAGTACACCGCTCGTTCAGCCACACTATATAGCATTCTGTGTACTGTTCTGTGTCTGCTGGGAACAGTAGTACACCGCTCGTTCAGCCACACTATATAGCATTCTGTGTACTGTTCTGTGTCTGCTGGGAACAGTAGTACACCGCTCGTTCAGCCACACTATATAGCATTCTGTTCACTGTTCTGTGTCTGCTGGGAATAGTGGTACACCGCTCGCTCAGCCACACTATATAGCATTCTGTTCACTGTTCTGTGTCTGCTGGGAATAGTGGTACACCGCTCACCCGTCACTGTATAGCATTGTGCTCTGTGTCGCTGCTGGGAATAGTGGTACTGTATAGCATTTCTGTACTGCCACTGTACTGCTGCCAGTCAGCGTGTACTGTAAGGATAAGTGAAATGAGGAAGAAATCCGGTGAAAGAGGGAGGGGCAAGGGAAGAGGTGTTTCCCCTGACGGTTCACGTACAGGCCACAGGGGAGCACCCAAGAAAACCCACTCAATACCACCCATGTTGTCCAGGACAACAACCCTCACAAATCCAAAAGAACAGGACCAGATAATTACTTGGATGACCTCTCAAGCGTCCAGCAGTGGGTTAAGCAGCACCAGCACATCACGCACGAGGTCCGAGTCCTCAGCCAGTTACAAGGAGCCAGTGGGCACAAAGCTGACACAACCGGCAGCGACACCACGCACACAACTGCCAGATAACCAGTCCGATGAATTACCTCAGGACACAATGGGGTATTCGCAGGAGCTATTCCCAGCCCAACAAACTTCCACCTTTCAAAGGTCAATGGAGGAACAGCCAGAAATGTTGTGCCTGGATTCACAACCGTTAACTGTGGGAAATGTACCGCGCACTGAAATACGAGGCGAGTCCGAAGAGGACTCGGAAACCCAAATCCCAGAGCAATTTGGGCAGGAGGGGTTGCAATTGCAGGAGGTCGGCCGACAAGATCTGGAAGACGACGTTGGAGTGTGCTGCGCAGAGGTTGTTGTGGGGAGCTCTACTCCACGGCGGTGGCCCACAATGACATATGACGAGTTTGAGGAGATGGAAGAGGAGGGTATGGACAATGTGGACAGAGACCCAGATTTTGTTTGTGAACGAGAACATCGCCGTCGTAGCAGCAGCACAGATGAGTCTGTTGAAGAACACACTGCTGCACGAGTTCGCCTTGTGCCACAAGGTAGGCGGCGCGCAATTTCAGGCACCACAAGCGTGGAAGTTCAAGTGAGAGGCAAAAGAGGAGCAAACAGAAATCGCCAGCAAGGAGGCAGGTGCTCCAAAGTCTGGGCTTTCTTTGAAGACTGCACTGAGGATGTTACCATGGCGATTTGCAAGGTGTGCAAGACCCGCCTGAGCAGGGGGAAAAATATTAACAACCTCTCCACCACCAGCATGAGCCGTCACATGCTATCCAAACATCCCACTCTTTGGGCAAACGCGTCAGGACAGGGTACCAGAAACAACACTGCCTCCCTTGGGTTCACCAGACCCGCCTCAGCAGCAGCAGTAGCCCAGCCATTGCGTGGTTCACAACATTCACAAACATCAGACGACGCTGACACTGTCACTTTCCGGAGTAGTGCTCTTGAGGTCTCCCAGTGTTCATCAAACACAACAACCAACAGCCCTTCCGTGTGCAGCGCTACGGTTCAGTTGTCTGTGTCGGAGATGTTTGAGCGCAAGAGGAAATTGCCAGCAAATGACCCCCGGGCCGTGGCAGTAACAGCCAGCATAGCCAAGCTTCTGGCCTGCGAAATGCTGCCATATCGATTGGTGGAGACAAACAGCTTCAAGGGCATGATGTCAGTGGCCATCCCACGTTACGTGGTTCCCAGCCGCTACCACTTTGCACGCTCTGCAGTGCCTGAGTTGCATGAGCACGTGGTCAGCAAAATAACCCGAAGCTTGAAGAATGCCGTTGCCTGCAAGGTTCACCTCACCACTGACACCTGGACGAGTGCGTTCGGCCAGGGTCGATACATCTCCCTTACCGCGCACTGGGTGAACCTTGTGGAGCCTGGCAGCGATTCCTCACCTGCTACGGCACGGGTGTTGCCCACGCCACAAACAGCTGCACCGCCGTCCCTCCCACTGGATAACAGCAGCACCTACCTCTCTGACTCCTTCTCCTCCAACGCATCTCAAAGCTGTACCTCATCCGGAAACGCTAACCCAGCAGCAGTAGGATCGTGGAAGCAGTGCAGCACAGCTGTTGGCATGCGTCAGCAAGCGTTGCTGAAGCTAATCTGCCTTGGGGATAAGCAGCACACAGGGGAGGAAATTTGGAGGGGAATAAAGGAACAGACGGATTTGTGGCTGGCACCGCTGGACCTGAAACCGGGCATGGTTGTGTGTGATAATGGGAGTAATCTCATTCGCGCTTTAAGGTTGGCTAAGCTGACACACATCCCTTGCCTGGCGCACGTGATGAACCTAGTAGTTCAGCGGTTCCTGAGGACATACCCAGGCGTGCCCGATCTGCTGTTGAAGGTGCGTCGAGTGTCCAAACATTGTAGAAATTCCAGTACTGCTTCGGGGGCACTCGCCAAGATGCAGGAGCGCTTCAATCTCCCCCACCATCGCTTGCTGTGTGATGTCCCTACGCGCTGGAATTCTACGCTGCACATGCTAGCCCGCTTTTGCGAGCAGAAGAGTGCAGTGGTCCAGTACATGACGGCGCAGTACCGAGGCGCATCCGGCCAGCTGCCAAGCTTCTGTGGATCCGATTGGGCCAACATGTTGGACCTCTGCCAAGTCCTCCAAAATTTTGAGCAATCCACGTTGCTTGTGAGCAGTGACAACTCTTCAGTCAGCATTACCATACCACTGCTGTGTTTACTGAAGAGGTCGATGTTAAAAATCAAGGAAACAGCTGTCATGATGCAACTGGGGGAATCTGAAGGAGAAAACGATCAGCGTGATGGTACCAACATCAGGCCATCCGCCTCAGGGAACGCTGGCCCCAGCAGCTATGACGAAGAAGAGGAGGAGGAACAGCTGGAGTTGGAGCAGGAATTTCATGCCACCACTGACGAGGGCCAGAGCGGTGCACGTTGGACTTCCACAATTCAACGCGAATGGTCAGCAGAAGCAGACCAGGAGGAAGGTGACGACTATGATGCATCACAACAACTATCACAACGCTCACAAGAGGATGATGAGGATTCTGGTAGGACTCTGGCACACATGGCTCAATTCATGCTAGACTGCATTGAACGTGACCCACGCATTGTGCGCATTCTGGACAACACCAATTACTGGGTTTATACCCTTCTGGATCCACGGTACAAACACAATGTTCCAAAACTGCTTGAAGAAAGAGTCAGACAGGTCAAAATGGAAGAATACCAGCAGGCCCTTGTGGAGACTTTAGAGAGGAGATTGACATCCTCCCCCTCCTCTAGCCAGTTGTACGCAGACAGACTGACTTCCGCAAACCCAGGACGACCAGGAGGGCAGCAAACAACGCAAGCCGCAGCTAGTACCCAAAAGGGAATGGTATCGGCAGTGTCCTTGGAGTGGGAAAATTTTCTGACACCCATGCAGCCGCAGCCCACTGAACAGCAAGCGTGCAGATCCACCTCCAACACCGATCGCCTGGAGAAGATGGTCAAGGACTACATGTCAGATGGCGTAGCTGTGTCGAACCATCCATCTGCACCCTTCAACTATTGGGTATCGAAGCTAGACACCTGGCACGAACTGGCAATGTACGCAATAGAGGTGCTGGCTTGCCCGGCAGCCAGCGTTATGTCGGAACGCTGTTTCAGTGCTGCCGGAGGCATCGTCACAGATCGGCGTATCCGC
The DNA here is from genome assembly GCF_040937935.1 of Hyperolius riggenbachi. NCBI lineage: Eukaryota > Metazoa > Chordata > Amphibia > Anura > Hyperoliidae > Hyperolius > Hyperolius riggenbachi. The sequence continues at coordinate 40,437,796 of NC_090657.1, read as the reverse complement.
CTCTCTACAGACAATGCAGACCGTCTGACTCAAATTAAAATGAATCAATCCTGGATTGGAAATGACTACGCAACACTCCAGGACCCCAACCAAGTAACATGACCAATGAACATCTGGGATGGTGTTGCGTTTCCGGGCCCTGTTTATTGAACCTCTCATCTGTATTACATTTATGACTGCATGGCGGCAAAAAGCATTGCTGCTATATCCGCACGCTTTTTGTCCACATGCAAGGCCTGGGTTGTTGTGTCTCACAAAGCGTGGCCTTCTCCTCCTGCGCCTGCTCCTGTTCCATCACGTCTGCTGCTGCTGGGTTAGCGTTGCCGCGTGGTCCCTGTTTATTGAACCACTTATCTTTATTACATTTATGACTGCATGGCGGTACAAAGCATGCTATCCGCACGCTTCTTGCCCTCATGCAAGGCCTGGGTTGTTGTCTCACAAAGCGTGGCCTTCTCCTCCTGCGCCTCCTCCTGTTCCATCACGTCTGCTGCTGCTGGGTTAGCGTTGCCGCGTGGTCCCTGTTTATTGAACCACTTATCTTTATTACATTTATGACTGCATGGCCGTACAAAGCCTGCTATCCGCACGCTTCTTGCCCTCATGCAAGGCCTGGGTTGTTGTGTCTCACAAAGCGTGGCCTTCTCCTCCTGCGCCTGCTCCTGTTCCATCACGTCTGCTGCTGCTGGGTTAGCGTTGCCGCGTGGTCCCTGTTTATTGAACCACTTATCTTTATTACATTTATGACTGCATGGCGGTACAAAGCCTGCTATCCGCACGCTTCTTGCCCTCATGCAAGGCCTGGGTTGTTGTGTCTCACAAAGCGTGGCCTTCTCCTCCTGCGCCTGCTCCTGTTCCATCACGTCTGCTGCTGCTGGGTTAGCGTTGCCGCGTGGTCCCTGTTTATTGAACCACTTATCTTTATTACATTTATGACTGCATGGCGGTACAAAGCCTGCTATCCGCACGCTTCTTGCCCTCATGCAAGGCCGGGGTTGTTGTGTCTCACAAAGCGTGGCCTTCTTCTCCTCCTGCGCCACCCTCCTCCTGTTCCATCACGTGTGCTGCTGCTGGGTTAGCGTTACCGGTCCCTTTTCCTGGAACCTCTTATATGTATTACATTTATGACTGCATGCCGACAAAAAACATGTTACCTGTGCAAAGAAAACAGACATTTCCCGCATTTAAAAGACAGTTTTCCCTTTGAAACTTTAAAATCGATTTTCTCAAAAACTATAAGCTCTTTTTGCTAATTTTTTTTTCCTCTTGTACCCACTCCCAAGGTGCACATACCCTGCAAATTTGGGGTATGTAGCATGTAAGGAGGCTTTACAAACCACAAAAGTTCGGGTCCCCATTGACTTCCATTATGTTCGGAGTTCGGGTCGAACACCCGAACATCGCGGCCATGTTCGGCCTGTTCGGCCCGAACCCGAACATCTAGATGTTCGCCCAACACTAGTGGGCTCCTGATCACTCGGCCAGACCCTCAGATCCCCTCAGACCCCCTTCCGATCACCTCCCCAGTGCATTGATTGTGTTATAAACTGTTCTAAATCACCTTTTTTCCGGCACCAGCAAACTCATCAGCAAGAGTTGCACACACGACTCATCACAGCAAGCAGGAGATAGACTTTCTCAGGCTTCTTCAATATTCACGTTATTTATTCAGGAAACAGAAATACAGATAGATACAGTTCATCATATCCTAGCCAAGCCAATCTTCATGTTGCGTTACAGCTTCTTGATTACCTTCCTAGTGACTGTAATCAGGTCCTCTTAGGTCTATTCTAAGTTACATCTAGACTACCTGTGTACAGCATACATTATATCAGATTACATATAGAATGAAAATGCTTAGAGGCTCCAGTCAGCATCTAGATAGCAGGAAAGCAGGAAGCAGAGTGAGCTCCGTTCGCCCACCCGGCCCTTTAATACCAACCAGGAAAGAGTTAAATGTGACCTCATCTTAGCCACCCCCCAGACCGGATTATTGGCTTAGCCCCTCGTGGTGTCATAATACACACCTACTCGATTAATATTTAATGACGCTTTTGCCTTACTTACAAGAATGTGGTATTTTGTAAATATGGCCTATGTTTACTATTCTTGTGGTGTACATGTTGTCAGTGAGACCTGTGGCCTTCCTTTAGGAACATGTTCTCAGTATCTGCTTTTTATTCAAGCAGACACTGAGATGCTTATGTCTGCATCACAAGAAATTCTATTTTAAAGGCATACTCTGCGGACAAGCCTTTTACCTAAACTCAGGCCAAATAACTGAGGCCTACTTAAATTATAACAGATTGCATCTATTCTCCCCTCTAATCACCCCCTGAGACACCCATCAATCACCTCCTGTCACCCCCCCCCCCCCAGCACTCCTATACATCAGATCAGGCCCTAATCTGCCCCCTGCGGGCTTCTGATCACCCGGCTAAACCCTCACCCGCCCCACTGCAGTGACAGAATTTTTTTTTCTGATCACTGCTGGTCTCTACGACTTAATTGTGGCTGAGTACAAACCGTTATGCCACACAATACGCAACCGCCAATCCAAGAAGCTACCACGCCTAGCCTTTTTCTGTGGAAACCACTCCAAGTTTCCGAACGTAACATTTTTGGGGGCCTTCTTCTTAACATGGGTCTAGTCAAAAAAAATGTATTGCGGTCTTATTGGTCTATGCACCCAATACATCACATGCCCATGTTCTCTGCTGCCATGTCCAGGCAGGGCCGGTTTAAGCAACAATGGGGCCCCAGGGCAAAATAAACCTGGGCCCCCATCCCCCCCCCCCCCCCCCAACATATACCCTGGAACAAAAATCAGCATTAGGGGACCTTTTTTGCAGCTGGTATAGTCAAGGTGTGAAGTCCCAATCGGTCAGAGCTCCACAATCTGGCTATCCCAGCCTGCATGGGGGACAAGGGGTTAAAAAGTTTCAGGAGGGGGGACCCCACATAATTTAAAAAAAAAAAATTCCCACACTCTAAACATAAAAAAAAAAATGGGAAAATAGGACAAAATGCCAGGGATCTTCATACAGCCATATTGCGGCTGTATAGAGATCCCTGGCCAAAGCGCTGTGGCTGCGTATAGACCCCCTGGAAACCCAGTCAGGAAATTTATTGCACTTTCATTTGATGCATGTAAAATTACACTACCGTTAGGTTTGCTACTAAAAGTGACATTTACCGCATTTAAAACTATACTTTTTTCCTTCTAAACTTTAAAATCAATTTTCTCAAAAACTATAAGGTCTTTTTGAAAAATTGTTTTCCCCTCTTATTCCTAATGATCTCCTTAACATATCCTGCAAATTTAGGGTTTCTAGCATTTAAGGTGGATTTGTTATTAACCATTAAAGTCGGCAGGTTTTTAAATGTGTTTTTTTTTCCCTTTGAAACTTTAAAATCGATTTTCTCAAAAACTATAAGGCCGATTTGAAAAATCTTTTTTTCCTCTTGTAGCCACTGGGGGCCCCTACAAGCTCTGGGGCCCTGGGGCAGCTGCCTCCTTTGCCTTAATGGTAGCGCCGGCCCTGTGTCCAGGTCACGATTTGAGAACATCCTGCGCTTCCTGCACTTCAGTGCCAATACAATCTGTCATCTAAGAGGCCACCCTGCTTTTGACAGTTCCACAAAATTCGGCCCCTCATAGACCACCCATCATCAAAATTTGCAGATGCTTATACCCCTGAATAGTCATTTTGAGGCATTTGGTTTCCAGACTACTCCTCACGGTTTTGGGCCCCTAAAACGCCAGGGCAGTATAGAAAGCCCGCCAAGTGACACAATTTTAGAAAGAAGACACCCCAAGGTATTCTGTTAGGAGTATGGTGAGTTCATAGAGGAATTTATTTTTTGTCACAAGTTAGTGGAAAATGACACTTTGTGAAAAAAAAAAAAACAAATATCAATTTCCGCTAACTTGTGACAAAAAAAATAAAATCTTCTATGAACTCACCATACTCCTAATGGAATACATTGGGGTGTCTTTTCTAAAATGGGGTCACGTGTGGGGTTCCTATACTGCCCTGGCATTTTAGGGGCCCTAAACCGTGAGGAGTAGTCTAGAAACCAAATGCCTCAAAATGACCTGTGAATAGGACGTTGGGCCCCTTGGCGCACCTAGGCTGCAAGAAAGTGTCACGTGGCATCGCCGTACTCAGGAGAAGTAGTATAATGTGTTTTAGGGTGTATTTTTACACATACCCATGCTGGGTGGGAGAAATATCTCTAAATGACAATTTGTGTGTAAAAAAAATAAATAAATAAAATAAAAAAATTGTCATTTACAGAGATATTTCTCCCACCCAGCATGGGTATGTGTAAAAATACACCCCAAAACACATTATACTACTTCTGAGTACGGCGATACCACATGTGTGACACTTTTTTGCAGCCTAACTGCGCTAAGGCGAACACTCTGAATCCAGCGCTGGAGACTTGGGTGCAGCAGCGCTGGAGACTTGGGCGCAGGTGGCGCCACCATAGGCCGTAATAGGAACTACGGCTATAGCAGGCACAGGGAGTAACTTTAGCGCCATGTAAAAATACACCCCAAAACACATTATACTACTTCTCCCGAGTACGGCGATACCACGTGTGACTTTTTTTTTTTTTTGCAGCCTAGGTGCGCTAAGGGGCCCAACGTCATATTCACAGGTCATTTTGAGGCATTTGGTTTCTAGACTGTTTAGGGCCTCTAAAATGCCAGGGCAGTATAGGAACACCACAAATGACCTCATTCTAGAAAGAAGACACACCAAGGTATTCCGTTAGGAGTATGGTGAGTTCATAGAAGAATTTATTTTTGTCACAAGTTAGTGGAAAATGACACTTAGTGGAAAAAAAAATAAAAATCAATTTCTGCTAACTTGTGACAAGGCACCTCCCAAAAATGTGTGTTTTGGGTTAAATATAGGTGGTATCAGCACCGCAGCAGTGGCCTGTGGCACCCTGGCGGTGTGAGCAGCACAGGCAGCAGGAGCAGGGCAATGCAGCAGCAGCAGGTGTAACGTGTGCCAGGAGCATGCCGGACTTGGCACGTGGCACTTGGCACGTAACACAATCTTGAAACAGAATCGGATAGCTGAAAAAAGTTTTGATATCCGGAATCCGGATGAGCACCCCTGTTGCTAAGCCCTGTCCGTGTCTTGGTTAGTACATTGTGTGATACTATTAGTTGCTGAGCCCTTTCCATGTCTTGGTTAGTACATTGCGTGGTACTATTAGTTGCTGAGCCCTTTCCATGTCTTGGTTAGTACATTGCGTGGTACTATTGGTTGCTGAGCCCTGTCCATGTCTTGGTTGGTATGCTGCATGGTACTACTGGTTGCTGAGCCCTGTCCATGTCTTGGTTAGTACATTGCGTGGTACTATTGGTTGCTGAGCCCTGTCCATGTCTTGGTTGGTATGCTGCATGGTACTACTGGTTGCTGAGCCCTGTCCATGTCTTGGTTAGTACATTGCGTGGTACTATTGGTTGCTGAGCCCTGTCCATGTCTTGGTTGGTATGCTGCATGGTACTACTGGTTGCTGAGCCCTGTCCATGTCTTGGTTGGTATGCTGCATGGTACTACTGGTTGCTGAGCCCTGTCCATGTCTTGGTTAGTACATTGCGTGGTACTACTGGTTGCTGAGCCCTGTCCATGTCTTGGTTAGTATGTTGCATGGTACTATTGGTTGGAAAAAACATGGAGTACTTACCTTTGGGAGATGCTTACCCCTCAGTCCTTTTCTGCCTCCTGGATCCAGCACAGAATGCCCCTGAACCCCATGTTTAGCAATATTTTGGCTTCCAGTGCAGAGGCAGTAGAAGCTTTCTGATCGGGCTCCAGCAGAAATAGCCAAGCCCCATCAGGTCTGCTCTACTGCACAGGTGTGAGTTGCCTTTGCCTGCACAGGAGAGCAGACCCGATTGGACTCTGGCAGAAAAAGCCAAACTCTACTGCACCTGCGCTGGGGCCCTGATGGTAAATATTGCCATATGCTGCTGTGCCTGCGTAGTGCTGCTTGTTAGGCTAATTTTCAGGGGAACCAGCGCTGGATCCCCAAGGCTACAGAGGATGGGGAAAGCTTCATTAGGATCCTGAGGCTTCCCCCTTCTCGAGGTAAGTACTCCAGTCGGGCTGTTTTTTTTGTTACAGATGTACTTTAATAGCGACAGTATATACTCCTACTGATCAGGGTCTCTTTATTATCAATTCTATGATAGGTCAAGATAGGACCACCTTTATTTAAATCTATACTAATTTTGGGTAGGGCCTCCCTGAATTGGGAGCACTAGACTAATATACAAATACTGAAGAGGACCTCCTTTAACCCTTACCCTGTTTTTTTTTTTTCTTTTAATTATATGCGTTGCAGCGCCACATTGGTATGAGACTCCCACAGTGTAATGCAGAGCGGCACATGATATTTACCTGATCTGGTAAATTGGAGGGATATGACTGTATATAGCACCACACCATGATATTATAGGAAAGTATAACCATTTTATTCAATAATCACAAAGCACCATAGAAAACATGAATAAAAACATCTAAAAAACAAAAACAGACACCTCATCTCATTGGTTTATTATTATTTATTGTATTTATAAAGCGCCAACATATTACGCACAATAGATAAATGGGTTAACATACAGGTAGAACATACGGAAACTCACAACAAAACAAGATCATGCAAATGATTTGATAACAATACAGTGTCATAGGTCAAAATAGACTGTTCGAGTCTACAAGATGGGTGGTTGTGAGTAAGATTGCATAATCAAGCTGGATACGTTAGGGAGGAGGGCCCTGCCGGAGGCTTACAATCTAAAGGGTGGGGTGGAGACAACAGGTGCGTCTTTTGAGAGGGGGTCTAACAGAACATATTATGGTGCTGGTGTAGGGGGGTATGCGAGCGTGAAGAGGTGAGTCTTGAGAGCTTGTTTGAAGGTATTAAAGGTGGGGGCGAGTCTGAGGGCTGGTGGGAGAGAGTTCCAGAGAGTAGGGGCAGCCCTGGTGAAGTCCTGCAATCGTGCGTGTGACTGAATTATGCGTGGTGCGACTAGGCGCAGGTCATTGGAGGATCGGAGGGGGCGGGCTGGTATGTGCCTGTGGACCAGATCAGAGATGTAGGTTGGGCAGGTCTTGTGCACTGATTTGTATGGGCGGATCACGTGATGCGCTCTGGGCGCCCACGTGACCGCACTGTGAGCATCATAAATATACGGCGTGTTCGCCGATTACATGCAGGACCCCCCACTCTTGACAAAGCGGTGTGGTATAAGTCAATAATTGGCATACACACAATCTAGGCTATAATAGCATATAATAACACCTGGGTAGCTCAGTAAGAGTCACTACATCCCAGAAATGGCTTTCAACATAACCTCAAAAAAGATTTTTATAGGTGGATAATTCCCAAAGCTTGGCATATATTTTGAGGGGTTTCTACATCCTGGATCGTAGACTCACCACATTCTGATACCAAGATTGCCCTTAAAATACGTAGACAACAACATCTTTCAAAAATCAGGTTGGCCCAGCGGGATTATGATGAGGGAAAAACACTGACTTCAGTGGCTGCACATTTTTTTACAGTATCATTCTAGTTCATATGCAGGTTTGCAGGTAATAGGTTTGGAACGAATTGACGCTACTATTAGGGGCAGAGATATTGTGTCTAGGCTCCTACAGAGGGAAGCTAGGTGGATATATTTCCTGGGATCCAAATCGCCTCAGGGTCTCAATGAGGAAATAGATTTTTCAGGTTTTTGGTAATTATTATTAATGTATTTTTTTGATTCATTGCAGATTATCCTATTGACCTGTATATCATTCAAATTATGAGTGCTGTATCATGTGATGGACTTTCAATGGACTGGATACTATGTTCTGTTATGGTTTCTTCATGGACTTCCGTTTTTCCTGCGTCCGCTTATTACGTCGCATCAGACCTGTTTTGTTAACCTTTGTCGGTGGACTATAACTTCCTATCTACCTCCACTATACGAACTATTTCCCTTTAATGGAGGGACTTTGCTCTATCTGGATTTTTGGACTCCTGTTCCCAATGTCACACAATGCATAGATTACAATTTCTGCAATATATATCATATTGCATTTTGCTGTATATGGGTATTGTATTTGTAATTGTATAGTTATTATATAAAGGTATTCTTGTTCATAACAGGGTGGTGATATATGGATGCTTGAATAATAGTGAATTTGCCCATCACCGCGAATATCCTTTGTTCCACCGCTCCAGCTTCTATTGTTAGCTGGAGCGTCTGTTGCTAAATGTTCCTTAGCGCTTTCCATATACTTACTCTTCCTGCGCTCCAAGGTGGTTTACTTCCTTTTAGTCTCTCCCCTCTCCGCATTGGATGGCGGACTATGGACGGATCCTCCTGCGCTCCAAAGTGGTTCACCTACTCTTAGTCTCTCCCCTCTCCACATTGGATGGCGGATTATGGGCGGATGTGCATTAGTGAGAAGAAAAGTACCCCTTACTCATAGAGCCCAATTGCTATAAAGAACCAATGCAAATGCATATATCAAAAGTATGAATGATCCTTTATTAATTTCACAATCAAGAACGTTAAAATACATAAAATACCCCCATATGTCCCACAGTAGGTGGACCACCAGTCTTTTACATAAATATAAATATGGTACATCATTAACTGGAAATGATTTGCATCTCCTTGACCATCCCTACACTGTACTAATTCTAGGCATCACCACAGTGGCCTTCTTTTCACATGGCAATATATCCTCGCCAGAGCCGGATTAAGGCCAAATGAGGCCCTAAGCAAAATGGCAGATCTGGGCCCTCCTCCCTCAAGCCACCTCATGTTCCCCACATGCCATCTCTTGTCCCCATGTCCCCTCTGTTCTCCCTGTGCCAACTCTTGTGCCTCTCTGTTTACCCTGTGCTACCTCTTGTGTCCCTCTGTTCCACTTGTGCCACTCTTTTCCCCTCATGTCCCCTCTGTACCACCTTGTAGCCCCTGTGTCACACTGCCACAACTCACACACTGTCTGTCCCACCACAACAGACACTGCCTGTCACACCACAAACCACAACACACACAGACACTGCCTGTCCCACCACAACACACACAATGCCTGTCCCACCACACACCACACACCACCACACACCACCACACACCACCACACACCACCACACACCACCACACACCACCACACACCACCACACACCACCACACACCACCACACACCACCACACAGAGACTGCAACTTGGGTCAAGAGAAAAGCTTTGTGAAATAATCCATTCATATTTTCAGTGTTCTGAAACTGAACGTCGCAACTTTCTCTACCCCTGCCTGCTGTCCTTCTCACCATCTTTGCCTTGCAAATGTCTGATGACTGGGAGCAGTGGGAGATCTCTGCCAGCTAGCTGCCTGGCACTAGTGATACAGAGAGGAGGCGGTTCATGCAGGGAGGGGTAACATGAGAGGGTGTCAGATGGCCCTTTGAAAAGACAGTGGAAATGCCTGCTCTCCTCTCCTGATTCTTCATGCTGAAGCTTATATTCTTGCTGGGATGGGAGGAGAGGGCATAAAGTGCGGGAAAACAGCCAGAGCAGTCACAGGCAATTAAATGCTGCAGGAAGCATGGGCTGCTTCCGTTACAGCAGAACCCGGCTTCCTGTTGTTGCCTGGCAACACACAGCCACAGCTCAGCAGCGTCTGAGGGCTAAACTATTAACTGAAGGGGGGAGAAGAACCTTAGCAGTTAAAAATATAAGCAGCTCTGTTCTCCAGCCTCCTCCGTCCCCTCTGCAGCAGGACCACACGTTCCTTGCTGTTTTTACGAGCCAGCAGCTAGGATACCAGGGCCAGATTACATGCTGATGAGGCCCCTTAGACTCTGCTGTTGGGGCCCCAATCAGGTGATTGGAATGAGTTGTGGGATAATCCGACCCTGCCTACCTCTCCCTCTAGATTGTAAGCCTTTCAGGCAGAGTCCTCCTCCTTTTGTGTCCTACCTGATCTTGCTCCTCCATTACTGTGCATCCATGATATGCATTGGAGTGCACTCTGCTTGCCTAATCCCCATGCTCCCATCCAGTGACTGACTAAGCATTACCTTGTACTCATATAGCTTGATTTACTAAACCGTGATAAGTCCTATCACGGCAGTTTTCTCACGCATTTTCGTGATTGCGTGTGATTGTGAATTATCGTGTGCAATTGCGAATTATGGCAATTGTGATTTTTTTTTTTTTCACACGCAAACGTTTTGCGTGAAAATTTGCGATTGCACCTGATAATTCGTGATCGCGTACAAATGTGAAATGCACGGAAAAATGGCCTTGATATGACTTATCACGGTTTAGTTAATCAAGCCAATACTGTGCTGCGTGACCTTGTTTTTCTTGTATGCCTGTGTTTTCGTATTGCTGTATATCACCATTTCACCCCTAAATATTGTCTGTAACCGGAACTAATGTCCAGCGCTGCATAATATGTTCGCGCTTTATAAATACAATATTTGCAAGCTAGGATAACTGTTTTACCAATTGTGACCACTAGATGCCAATATTGCACTAGCCCCCCCCCCCCCCCCAATTACCTGCATTACCACCTGTGGCCACCAGGGGGGGGGGTGTTAATGGAGTATCTTCCGAATTAGAGAATATCGGAGGATACTAAGTCCTTCATGGCCAGAGGTGGCACTGTGGAGCACATTTCCTGGTCCAGGTTCCCTCCTTCGGGAGGCCGTATCTCTGGAGCCCTTAGCCCCATAGACCCTAAATTTCAGGTATGTGTAGCAGAGGGTCATGGCTACATGTGGGCATAATTGGAGTCATGCTAGCCCTCCAAGAACAAGAGATACTGCACCCCAAAAAAGGAAGTTTGGTTTGGGAGCGTTTTCTGTTAGGAACATCCCAGGCTGTTGACATTTGATATGTATGTAGAAGGCATATTGACCTTCTTACACTCCAAATTCGGGGTCACTGGCACCCTCCGAGCCGGAGATATGCCCCCACATTTTAAATAATTTTGTGCCTGCGTGCCCCTTCTTTGGGAGGCCATATCTCAATGTCCCTTTCCTCGAGTGACCCCAAATTTCAGGTGTGGTTATTAGTTTAGGGGATACACGTGGGTACAGGTGCGGTCACGCTAGCCCCCCCCCCCCCCCCCAGAATTGGTTACCAGACCCCAAAAATTGAAAGATGTTCTCGGGATGTTCTGGCAGTAAACTGGCATACCAGGGTGCTCTGGCTGTAAACTTAAATCTTAGGATGCTTTGGCAGTACTCTGATATACCAGGGTGTTTTAGAAGACCAAAGTTGTAAGCAGCTCCCTACCAAATAAAGTGCAACATGCTCTGGTCGTGGAACTTATAGAAGTCCAAACATGTAGCAAAGAAGGAGTCTTGACCTGTCATTGTCTTGCAGTAAATATCAGCTCTTCTATTGAGGCATCTTGCAGGATACAGAAAAGGTCAGCAACAATGTGACATTTTGAAAAGAGCCGCCTCTTTCTCAAGCTTGCTAGCCCAATAAACCTCAGAACAGCAAATCAGCCTTCAATGAACATGGACCAAACAGAGTGCCCGGGCACCTGAAGGCCAACCAACCAAATTGTGGTGGGCAGTCATATCACAAGATCCCTAATAAACAACTGATGGATAACAAACAATGCGGGTTTTGTGCACATGTGCCCACACATGTGTATATTGCTTATCTGTTTTCCGGCACAGTTGTGAGGTTTTTTGGTTTTTGACGCATTTCATGCAATGTTTTGTTTTTTTTTAACTTCCCGTATGCCACACCTTCCCTTTGGCGATTGGTGCTTTTGTTTGTCTGCAGTTCCCCATCAGGTCTGTTTTAGGCTGATAGTTTGGGAGCTGTGATATCATTTTGACAGTCAATTGTGGTTGGTTATCCTTCGGACACCCAGGCACTTTGGTCCCTGTTCATTGAAGGGGACTACATAAGGCTGATTTGCTGTTCTGATGTTTCGTGGGTTAGCAATCATGAGAGAAGAAGCTCCTCTCGAAACATCATTCTTGCTGTCCTTTGCTGTGTCCAGCAAGATCCCTTAATAAAGGAGCTGATATATACTGCAAGAAGGTGCCAAGTCAAGACTCCTTCTTTGCATCACAGAGTGCTCTGGCAGTAAACGGACACCCCAGGGTGCTCTGGCAGTAAACGGACACCCCAGGGTGCTCTGGCAGTAAACGGACACCCCAGGGTGCTCTGGCAGTAAACGGACACCCCAGGGTGCTCTGGCAGTAAACGGACACCCCAGGGTGCTCTGGCAGTAAACGGAAACCCCAGGGTGCTCTGGCAGTAAACGGACACCCCAGGGTGCTCTGGCAGTAAATGGATACCCCAGGGTGCTCTGGCAGTAAACGGACACCCCAGGGTGCTCTGGAAAAATGTATTATAAAAACATACTTGTCTAAGAAGTGGGAAGCTTCTGGATCTTAATGAATCTTTCCTCTTTCCTATGGTCCCCTGTTGCCGTACGCGGACTCTTCAGCTGATCAAGGTCCACGCTCCTCTTCTTGCATGTGGCCTGTCCTGTGCCATAGCAAGAGTGGCTTATAGCACAGGCGCAATATGGCTACACTCTTGCTTTAAGAGGGATGTGGTCCCCATCAGATTGCAGACAAGTTCTTATTAGTAGTCTTTAGAGGGTCTGCCCTCGGCGATGGGGGACCAGAGGACAGCAAGGGAAGCCTCATTTTGACAGTCAATTGTGCATCCCAGGGCGCTCTGACAAACCAGTGTTGGATATTTCATGTCTGATCAGCTGTTTTTTGCAGGTCAAAACATTTCCCACACTCATCTGACACTGGTAAAAAGACATTGATATGCTGAGTGTGGGAAATGTTTTGACCTGCAAAAAACAGCTGATCAGACATGAAATATCTGACACTGGTAAAAAGACATTGATATGCTATTTCATGGCTGAGCAGCTTATTATTGCAGGTCAAAACATTTAACACACTCAGCATATCAATATGTCCTCTCATCAGAGTCAGAGATTTCTTGTCTGATGACCTTATTATCGCAGGTCAAAAAATTTCCCATACTCAGCATATCAATATGTCCTCTCGCCATTGTTAGATATTTCATGTCTAACCAGCTCAATGTTGCTAGTCAAAACATTAGCCACACTCAGCATATCAATGTATTCTCACCAGTGTCAGATATTTCAGCTCTGACAAGCTGTTTGCTGGTAAAACATTTCCCATACTGAGCATAGCATAGCAATATGTTCTCTCACCAGAACATATTTCAGCTCTGACAAGCGTATTATTGCAGGTCAAAACATTTCCCACACTCAGCATATTAATGTCTTCTCATCAGTGTCAAATATTTCAGCACCGACAAGCTGATATTTGCATGTCAAAACATTTCCCACACTCAGCAGATCAATACATCCTCTCATGAGTGTCAGATATTTCAGCTCTTACAAGCTAAGTTCCTGGTCAAAACATTTCCCAATCAGCATATCCGTATGCTTCTTACCAGTGTCAGATAGTTCATGTCTGTTCAGCTTATTATTGCAGGTCAAAACATTTCCCACACTCAGCATATGAATATGTCCTCTCATCAGTGTCCGTTATTTTAGCTCTGACAAGCTATTTGCTGGTCTAATCCTTTCTCACACTCAGTATTTCAATGTCTTCTCAACAGTGTCCGATATTTCAGGGTTAAGCTGATATTTGCTGGTTAACCACTTGCCGGCTGCACACTCCACCGTGCGGTGGCGAAGTGGTAGCTGAAGGACCAGCGACGCAGATCTGTGTTGCCAGGTGCCTCCCTAATTATTCAGGAAAGGCCGCTCGCGCGAGCAGCCATTTCCTGTTAGGTCACGGAGCGGGTCTCCGTGAATAGCCTGTGAGCCGCTAATCACGGCTCGCAGACTAAATGTAAATGCAGGAGACATTTGTCTCCTTTGTTTACATTGTACAGCACTGCTGCGCAGCAGCGCCGTAAGGCCGATCGGCGATCCCCAGCCAATCAGCGGCCGGGGATCGCTGCCATGTGACAGAGCACATCCTGTCACAGGCTGCACAGGACTAATAGCGTCCTGTGCAGCCCCGATCACCGGGGGGGGACAGGTAGGAGAGGGAGGGGGGAAATTTTGCTGAGGAGGGGGGCTTTGAGGTGCTCTCCCCGCAAACCTAAGGCAGGCAGGAGCGATCAGAGCCCCCCCTGCACATCATCCCCATAGGGGGAAAAAAGGGGGGCGTGCTGATCACTCTGCATGTAACATGATCTGTGCTGGGGGCTGCAGAGCCCACCCAGCACAGATCACAAAAAACAGCGCTGGTCCTTAAGGGGGGGGGGGGGGTAAAGCCTGGGTCATCAAGTGGTTAAAACAATTCCAACACTTAACATATTATGTCCTCAGACCAGTGTCCTATAATTTATTTCTGATCAGCTTATTATTGCAGGTCAAAATATTTCCCACACTCAGCATATCAACATGTTTTCTCAACAGTGTCAGATATTTCACATTTGCTGGTTGAAATATATCCCACACTCATCTGACACTGAGGGGATATATTGATATGCTATGTCTTGTCTGATCAGTTTATTATTGCAGGTCAAAAACATTTCCTACATTCGGCATATGATGTCGTCAGTTTATTTTCCCCTCTGCTTTCCTTTAAGTAATACATGTATTTATACAGACCTATATATAAGGCCCGAAACAGAGACAACTGAGGAGAATAGAAGGACCAGAGACAAATGGGTCATATGCAGACCAACAGCACAGTACACCAAATAATGTTGGAGCTCTCAGGCTACTTCTTGCCATCTCAATGTTCCCCTTTGTAACATGACTTTACATCTACGTCAACAAGGAGATGACTAGAGATGGCCCAAACTGAGAACTTTTCCGGAAGTTCGGTTCACCCCCATAGTGCATCATGAGGGTCAACTTTGACCCTCTACATCACAGTCAGCAGGCACATTGTAGCCAATTAGGCTACACTCCCTCCTGGAGCCCCACCCCCATCCTGGCTGATTGTTATTGCTTAAAAAAACACCCCTCAACAGCTCTTTTAAGAGCTAATCTTGTTCTTGTGATTTTTTTTTTTTTTTTTTTTTGTAGTCCACTTGCATTATATACAGCCCTGTAAGTCAGTTTCACTGTACCTGTCTGTGTGTGACAGGTGCGCATGTTATACCCATCACTGCATATACCTACTACCTGTTCAGTTAAGTGCACCCACCTACCTACGTGAGCGTACGCAGTGTGATATACCACTCCATGCATACCTGTTAACTGCACCTGTGTGACTGACTGCACATTGTATTGGTCAAGTCAGTGCATACCTTTCACTTCATTCCCCCCCCCCAATATGGACAAAATAAAGGGCAGAGGCAGGCTACCTGGCAGGTCTGTTCGAGGTCGCGCTGTCGTGATTGCGTGCGGCCTGTGACCAAAGTACAGTGTTCAGAAGAAGAAACGTGCCATCAACCCCCAATATTGTCATGATGTAGTTGACTATTTAACACAAAACACCATCTTTCTCATGCTTCCGCACGGAAGCGTGACATCATTCCTCCTTCTGCTCTGATTCTGGTACCGCACTTAACACTCAGTCGGCCACCACCACCAAAGTGCCATCACCCCAGGGCTCAGTGGTGTGGACATTTTTTTTGTGTGTCTGCCTCAGATGAGAGCAATGCCATCTGTACTCTCTGCCACCAAAAATTGAGCCGTGGAAAGACCAAGACCTGCGTAGGGACAACGACCTTAGGAAGGCACATGATTACAAAGCACAAACTGCAATGGGATGACCATCTGAGGGAAAGCAGCAAACAAAAGCAAATCCACACACCGCAGTGGAAGATATGCAATTATTTCTCAAAAAAGGCAATACCCAAACTGTACCGTGATGTTGAAAGGCAAGTGGTGTCATCTCTGGCACACAGCATTGGGTTAAGGGACCATCTGACCACGTGGTCTGCAAAGCACGGTCAGGCCTGCCCGAAGACTAAGTCAGTCCCCACACACAGCATCTCTGCCTGCCCCAAGACTAAGTCGCTCCCCACACAGCATCTCTGCCTGCAGGCCGCTTGACTACCTTCTCCGCCACCACCAACAGGGTCCAGGACTTCAGGCGGATTCCTGAATTTCTAAGGCCGCTGAACTGATCTATGTCTCGTTTTTTCTGCCACCAATTAGGCTTTCTTTGGGGGGTACATTTTGCTAAGAGCCACTTTACTGTAAATGCATTTTAACAGGAAGAATAAGGGAAAAACGGAAAAAAATCATTATTTCTCAGTTTTCGGCCATTATAGTTTTAAAATAATGCATGCCTCCACAATTAAAACTCTCGTATTGTATGTGCCCATTTCTCCCGGTTATTACACCGTTTAAATGATGTCCCTATCACAATGTATGGTGACAATATTTTACTTGGAAATAAAAGTGCATTTTTTCCGTTTTGCACCCATCACTATTTACAAGCTTATAATTAACCACTTCACTCTCACCCGTACGAATTTCTCCGTCCCTTTTCCCATCCTTTAACCCCCAGGGACGGAGAAATCCGTACTTTCCGCGCTCCCGCCGCTGCCCGCACTCCCGCTCGCTCTAGCACGCATTCCCACGGGTAAACACGCCGCCGGCCGCTCGCCCGGAGATCAATGAATGGGAAAATCCATTCCCGTTCGTTGATCTAAGCCCCGCAATGATCCGCTGCTTCTCCGCTAAGCAGCGCGATCATTGTGAAAAAAAACCCGTTCCCAGCCTCCTAATACTTCCTCCAATCGTCCGGAAGGACGCTTGGAGGTCGCATTAAACAAATAGTTACTGTTGCCATCTTGTGGCCAAATAGTAAAACTACACCCTAAAGCATTTTTCCCATACAAATAGATTAATTAACCACTTAAGGACTGCGGTCATAAAACCCCTTAAGGACCAGAGCCTTTTTTTCCATTCAGACCACTGCAGCTTTCACGGTTTATTGCTCGGTCATACAACCTACCACCTAAATGAATTTTACCTCCTTTTCTTCTCTCTAATATAGCTTTCTTTTGGTGCTATTTGATTGCTCCTGTGATTTTTACTTTTTATTATATTCATCAAAAAAGACATGAATTTTGGCAAAAAAAATGATTTTTTTTAACTTTCTGTGCTGACATTTTTCAAATAAAGTAAAATTTCTGTATACATGCAGCGCGAAAAATATGGACAAACATGTTTTTGATTAAAAAAAACCCATTCAGTGTATATTTATTGGTTTGGGTAAAAGTTATAGCGTTTACAAACTATGGTGCAAAAAGTGAATTTTGCCATTTTGAAGCATCTCCGACTTTTCTGAGCACCTGTCATGTTTTATGAGGTGCTAAAATTCCAGGATAGTATAAATATCCCCCAAATGACCCCATTTTGGAAAGAAGACATCCCAAAGTATTCACTGAGAGGCATGGTGAGTTCATAGAAGATTTTATTTTTTGTCACAAGTTAGCGGAAAATGACATTTTGTGACAAAAAAAAAGGAAAAAAAAAAATTCCATTTCTTCTAACTTGCGACAAAAAAAAAATGAAATCTGCCACGGACTCACTATGCTCCTCTCTGAATACCTTGAAGTGTCTACTTTCCAAAATGGGGTCATTTATGGGGTGTGTTTACTGTCCTGGCATTTTGGGGGGTGCTAAATTGTAAGCACCCCTGTAAAGCCTAAAGGTGCTCATTGCACTTAGGGCCCCTTAGCGCAGTTAGGCTGCAAAAAAGTGCCACACATGTGGTATCGCCGTACTCAGGAGAAGTAGTATAATGTGTTTTGGGGTGTATTTTTACACATACCCATGCTGGGTGGGAGAAATATCTCTGTAAATCACAATTTTTTGATTTTTTTACACACAATTGTCCATTTACAGAGATATTTCTCCCACTCAGCATGGGTATGTGTAAAAATACACCCCGAAACACACCATACTACTTCTCCTGAGTACGGCGATACCACATGTGTGGCACTTTTTTGCACCCCAACTGCGCTAAGGGGCCCAAAGTCCAATGAGTACCTTTAGGATTTCACAGGTCATTTTACGACATTTGGTTTCAAGACTACTCCTCACGGTTTAGGGCCCCTAAAATCCCAGGGCAGTATAGGAACCCCACAAGTGACCCCATTTTAGAAAGAAGACACCCAAAGGTATTCCGTTAGGAGTATGGTGAGTTCATAGAAGATTCTATTTTTTTGTCACAAGTTAGCGGAAATTGATTTTAATTGTTTTTTTTCACAAAGTGTCATTTTCCGCTAACTTGTGACAAAAAATAAAATCTTCTATGAACTCACCATACTCCTAACTGAATACCTTGGGATGTCTTCTTTCTAAAATGGGGTCACTAGTGGGGTTCCTATACTGCCCTGGGATTTTAGGGGCCCTAAACCGTGAGGAGTAGTCTTGAAACCAAATGTCGCAAAATGACCTGTGAAATCTTAAAGGTACTCATTGGACTTTGGGCCCCTTAGCGCAGTTAAGGTGCAAAAAAGTGCCACACATGAGGTATCCCCGTACTCAGGAGAAGTAGTATAATTTGTTTTGCGGTGTATTTTTACACATACCCATGCTGGGTGGGAGAAATATCTCTGTAAATGGACAATTGTGTGTAAAAAAATTAAAAAAGTGTGATTTACAGAGATATTTCTCCCACCCAGCATGGGTATGTGTAAAAATACACCCCAAAACACATCATACTACTTCTCCTGAGTACGGCGATACCACATGTGTGGCACTTTTTTGCACCCCAACTGCGCTAAGGGGCCCAAAGTCCAATGAGTACCTTTAGGATTTCACAGGTCATTTTGCAAAATTTGGTTTCAAGACTACTCCTCATGGTTTAGGGCCCCTAAAATGCCAGGGCAGTATAGGAACCCCACAAGTGACCCCATTTTAGAAAGAAGACACCCCAAGGTATTCAGTTAGGAGTATGGTGAGTTCATAGAAGATTTTATTTTTTGTCACAAGTTAGCGGAAAATGACACTTTGTGAAAAAAAACAATTAAAATCAATTTCCGCTAACTTGTGACAAAAAAATAAAATCTTCTATGAACTCACCATACTCCTAACTAAATACCTTGGGGTGTCTCCTTTCTAAAATGGGGTCACTTGTGGGGTTCCTATACTGCCCTGGGATTTTAGGGGCCCTAAACCGTGAGGAGTAGTCTTGAAACCAAATGTCGCAAAATGACCTGTGAAATCTTAAAGGTACTCATTGGACTTTGGGCCCCTTAGCGCAGTTAAGGTGCAAAAAAGTGCCACACATGAGGTATCCCCGTACTCAGGAGAAGTAGTATAATTTGTTTTGCGGTGTATTTTTACACATACCCATGCTGGGTGGGAGAAATAAATTGGTTGGTCGGTCGGTCGGTCGGTCCACCTGGAAGGGTAAAGGATGGAAAAAAGAGAGAAAAACACACACAAAAAAAACAAGCAAGCAGCAAAGCAATAACTTCATTAACATCAACTTTTATAAACTTTAATGAACATTTTTAACCCAAACATTAACATTGGGAACCAAACATTAACTTTTTTGCTTACCTGTTTTTTTTATTTGTTTTTTTTTTTCTTACCTTTCTGAGGACAAACCTCTCGTCCCCCATGGGACAATATGCAAAGTGCAAATCGCACAGAGATGTGGCGAAGTACATTATGCACTTTGTCCCAAGTGAAAGGAGAGGTTTCTGGCAGCACTGTGTATTAGGGTCTCTGGAAACCTGATGTCTGGGTTCACACTGCATATTGGCGTATCCGGTGGGTCGCGCGCCCCGCTTCGCCCCAAACAGACCTTCAGAGAATACCGCTAGAGTAGCATTCGACAGTAATCGCATTCGGCCTAGTAACTGCGTCGCCGTAGACTAACATGACTTCCGGGCCGACCCAAATTGCCACAGAAGCCACCCAGTAACGTAGGCATGCACTAGCGTTAAGTCAAGCACTTCCGGCGTAGGGGGGGGACCGCAAAGTGTGACTTTCGCTAGGCAATTTTCCCTAACGCATCACGCCAGTGTGAAATAGCACAGAGACCCTTGTGTGCCTACTGCTATGTTTGGAGTTCCCTACTCTCTAAAAGTGTATCTGCTCATGATACCTCTGGAAACACTCCCCTAGGCATAGACCAGGCTGGTCAGGACACATGGGACAGTAAACAGAGGTGTCACGCCTTGTTCCAGCCCTGCTGCAGACACGACAACGTTTTCTTGGGGTGCGTTGATTTGGGCCACACGGAATGGGAAAGGCGTAGTGCCTTTCATGCAGCCGGCTAACTGCATTTTGGGGTTGGGCCACGGCACCTCCTGGATACAGGAGTTCCATAACGATGTCTTCCTGGAATTTAAGGAACGCTCCAGTTCTCCCAGCCTTACTGTAGAGAACAAAGCTGTTGTAAATACCCAATTGAATTAGATAAACAGACACTTTTTTATACCAGCGTCTGGTTTTGCGGGAAACTAAATAGGGCCCTAACATCTGGTCATTGAAGTCCACCCCTCCCATGTAAGCATTATAGTCGTGGACGGCGAGGGGTTTTTCAGTGACCTCAGTTGCCCGTTGAATTTGGACTGTCGTGTCTGTGTGAATGGTGGACAGAAGGTAAACGTCCCTCTTGTCCTTCCATTTCACCGCGAGCAGGTCATCTGTACACAAGGCAGCCCTCTCCCCCCGTGCAAGCCGGGTACTAACGAGCCGTTGGGGGAAGCCCCGGCGACTAGGCCGCACGGTGCCACAGCAGCGGATCCCTTCTATCTTTAAATGCTGATAGAGGGCCACACTTGTGTAGAAGTTGTCCACATAAAGATGGTACCCCTCCTGGAACAAAGGTGACACCAAGTCCCACACAATCTTGCCACTGCTCCCCAGGTAGTCAGGGCATCCGACCGGCTCCAATTTTGAGTCTTTTCCCTCATAGACCCTAAAACCATAAGTATAGCCTGTGGCCCTTTCACAGAGCTTATACAGTTTCACCCCATACCGGGCGCGCTTGCTTGGGATGTACTGTTTGATGCCAAGGCGCCCGGTAAAATGTATGAGGGACTCGTCTACACAAATGTGCTGTTCAGGGGTATAAGCATCTGCAAATTTTGATGACATGTGGTCTATGAGGGGCCGAATTTTGTGGAGCCGGTCATAAGCAGGGTGGTCACTCCGATGACAGGTTGTGTTGTTATTGAAGTGCAGGAAGCGCAGGATCATCTCAAACCGTGTCCTGGACATGATAGCAGAGAACATGGGCAGGTGATATATTGGGCGCGTAGACCAATAAGACCGCAATACATTCAATTTGACTAGACCCATGTTAAGGAGAAGGCCCAAAAAAGTTTTAAGTTCGGAAACTTGGAGTGGTTTCCACCGGTAAGCCTGGGAATAGTACTTATCCGGGTTGTCGGTGATGTATTGTGTGGCATAACGGTTGGTCTCAGCCACAATTAAGTCGTAGAGATCCTCGGTGAAGAACAGATGAAAAAAGTCTAGGGCCGTTACTAGATTATCTGTCTCCACCTGGACTCCAGACTGGGCGGTGAAAGGGGGCAGTACGGGTGCGGCGGAACCAGGGGATTGCCACTTGGGATTTGCCAGCACCTCTGGAAGACTATGGGTAGTACGGGCCCGTTTTCTTGGTGGCTGCGACTCGGGTCTTAATGCATGTGCCACCGAACCAGTTTCAACTTCCCTTCTGGTGCTCACCACTTCACCAGGGTCTACGGAAGTACTGGTGCCAGGTCCAGGAGATGCTGCGCTGCTGGTGTATGCCTCACCATGAAACCTCAGACCAGCGCTAGCACCACTCTGCTGCCCTTGAGGCAGATCCTGCGCCACCTGCGGTCCAGTGACATGGGGTGTGGTACGCCTGGCTCTAGCCGGGACCTCAACCTCGTTATCGCTATCGGTCAGCGAGCCACTGCTGTCCACAGGTTCGTACTCTGACCCAGAAGATTCGTCGGATGAGATGTCCCAATCGTCCTCATCCGACTGGGCCATGTACCTGAGAACCTCATCATCGGAATACCTCTTTCTTGCCATGGTGGGCTGCTAAATTTAGGGGGTATTCCTCTGAGACTACCCAGGAAAAAGAGCACCTACCTAGCAAAAGGGAGTACTTGCGGAGCAGAAAGCTGTGGTCACTGAGTTTTGGAAAAAAAAAAATCAAAACTGATCTTTACAGTGCCACAGCTATTGTATAGTGTTTTTTGCAGTGATCAGAAAAAAAATTCTGTCACTGCAGTGGGGCAGGCTGAACGCAAGTGCAGGCGAACGATCAGGCCTGATCGGCAAACACTGCGTTTTTAGTGGATCCTAATGACCCCAATATAGATCTGTGTGCGATCAGTAATGATCACTTACAGATACTATATAGTACCAATGCTGATTAGCGACAGTGATGACGCTAATCAGCGACTAATTAGTGACTGTGGTGCGGTGGGCTGAGCGCTAACTGACACTAACACAGGGGCCTAGCTAACTGGCCTAACTGTTAACACTAGTGATACTAAAAACACTATTTTTAGATCACTAGGATAGTGACCGGGGGGGGGGGGGGGGAATCAGGGGGCAATCAGACAGCAATGGGGGCAATCAGAAACAATCACAGACAATCAGAGGGCAATCAAGGCAATTACAACACAATTAGAGCCAATAAGAGTGATTAGAGGGCAATCATAGCCAGTCAGCGCAATCAAAGCCAATCGCGGGGCAATCGAAGCCAATCACAATACAATCGAAAACCAATCACGGGACAATCGAAAGCCAATCACGGGACAATCGAAGCCAATCACGGGACAATCGAAGCCAATCACGGGACAATCGAAGCCAATCACGGGACAATCGAAGCCAATCACGGGACAATCGAAGCCAATCACGGGACAATCGAAGCCAATCACGGGACAATCGAAGCCAATCACGGGACAATCGAAGCCAATCACGGGACAATCGAAGCCAATCACAGCACAATCGAAGCCAATCACTGGACAATCGAAGCCAATCACGGGACAATCGAAGCCAATCACGGGACAATCGAAGCCAATCACAGCACAATCGAAGCCAATCACAGGACAATCAAAAACCAATCACGGGACAATCTAAGTCAGTCACAGGGCAATTGAGACAATTGGAGCCAATCAAAGCACAATCAAGCGTTACAGACAGGAGATTAGATATACACAATGGCATGGGGGTGATCTAGGGCAGGGTGGAGTGATCAGAGGGAGATATAAGGGCAGGGAGGAGGGTGATCAGGAGCCTGCAGTGACAGGTGGTGACGGGGTGATTGATAGGTGATCGGTAGGTAATTACAGAGGAGAAAATAAGCAAGCAATGCACTGGCGGGGGGTCTGTGGGCGATCTGAGGGTTCGGGTGGGTGATTGGGTACCCGCAAGGGGCAGATTAGGGTCTAATCTGATGGGTAGCAGTGACAGGGGGTGACGGGGTGATTGATAGGTGATCAGAAGGTAATTACAGGGTAGAATATATGCAAGCAATGCACTGGCAAGTTGATCAGAGGGGGTCTCAGGGCAATCTGAGGGGGTGGGCGGGTGATTGGGTGCCCAAAAGGGGCAGACTAGGGACTGATCTGATGGGTAGCAGTGACAGGTAGTGACAGGGGGTGATTGATGGGTGATTGATGGGTGATCAGTAGGTGTTTAGAGGAGAGAAAAGATGTAAACAATGCACTTGGTAGGTGTTATGAGGGTGGGCCTGTGGGCGATCTGAGCGTGTGGGTGGGTGATCAGATGCCCGCAAAGGGCAGGTTAGGGTCTAATCTGATGGGTGGCAGTGACAGGTGATGACAGGGGGTGATCGATGGGTGATTGACAGGTGATTGACAGGTGATTACAGAGAATAGCTGTATACAGTACAGGGGGGGGGAGGTCTGGGGGGGGGGTCTGGGGAGGATCTGAGGGTGTGGGGGGGTGATCAGGCGCCCCCAGGGGGAAGTTTAGGACCTGATCTAAAAGATAGCGTTGACAGTTAGTGACAGGGGGTGATTGATAGGTGATTAGGGGGGTGATTGGGTGCAAACAGTGCTGTCAGGGGGTGGGCAGGGGGGGGGTCTGATGGGTGCTGTGGGCGATTAGTGTGCAGGGGGGGCAGGATCAGTGTGCTGGCATTTGGACTCACAGTGCTGCCTTCCTCTCTGGTGGTCGATCGAGCGCTGTGACCACCAGGGAGGAGGCAGCGTGTATAATACGCTTTGTTTACCTAACAAAGCGTATTATACACTTTCAATTGGCCATTTCAAAAAGTTGCAACCCGCCGGCGCTGCTGATTGGCCGGCGGGTTGACGTCACATGTGGGCGGAGCCTAATGCCGGCGATGCGCGTGCAATCCGCGCGCGCGATCGCCCGCAATCCCCTCCCCCAGGACCCGACGCCATTCTGCGTTACGTGGTCCTGGGGCTACCACTTTGCCGCCGCCAATATGAAGTAGGCGGTCGGCAAGTGGTTAAACACCAAAAATTAACTCATTACCTCCCACACTCCCCATTTTTTTTTTTTGTAATTAAAAAAAATTAAAACATTTACAATTAAAAAAAAATACATACATTAAGGGACTGAACTTTTTAAATATTTATGTCAGGAGGGTACAACACTGTTACTTTATAAACTATGGGCTTGTAATTAGGGATGGACGCAAAACTGAAAAAAATGCACCTTTATTTCCAAATAAAATATTGGCGCCAAACATTGTGATAGGGACATAATTTAAACGGTTTTATAAGCGGGACAAAAGGGCAAATACATTTCATGGGTTTTAATTACAGTAGCATGCATTATTTAAAAACTATAATGGTCGAAAACTGAAAAATAATGAATTTTTTCCCACATTTTTCCTATTTTCCCATTAAAACACATTTAGAATAAAATAATTCTTGGTATAATGTCCCACCTAAAGAAAGCCTAATTGGTGGTGAAAAAAACAAGATATAGTTCATTTCATTGTGATAAGTAATAAAGTTATAGACGAATGAATGGAAGGAGCGCTGAAAGGTTAAAATTGCTCTGGTGGTCAGGGGGTAAAACTCCTCAGTGGTGAAGTGGTTAAACTTTTTATGTGGGTATTTTTGAGAGAGTGGGTTGCAAATCAATTTTTTTTTTTGTACAAGATGGCAGCCATGAATTTGTTTACAATGACGTCACTCTAAGCATAACACGGACGCTCAGAGTGACGTCGGGTGAAATAGGAACAGAAAAACCTCAGCTTCCGTGCTAAGCTGACGGTTTTTCTCGGGGGGAGAGCAATCAGTGATCGGGCACCATAGCCCGATTCACTGATTGCCTGGCTAGCAAATCGCGGGCCGGGAGTGCGCGTGCAAGCGCGCGATCGGCCGCGGGGGCGCGCGGGAGCGCACATGGCCTCCTGGGCGTAGCTAGTACATCCAGGAGGCCAAAGTAGTTAAGCACTGGAATATACCCATCACAAACATGTCAGTGTTCTTTTTCTTCTGAAACTAATGGCAGACTTGACTGGAGAATAGCAACAAGGGAAAACACGGGAGGGAGGGGGGTGTCATATCTACACAATGGATTTTTTTTTTTGCATACATTAAAAAAGAGTGCTGTAGTAATTTGAAGGCCAGAGAAAGCTGCTGGTGAAATATTGGAAAAAATTACCAATAATCCACTACTTAATTTGGATATTAACCATTTTACCACCACAGGTGCGTGTATCTACACTCCTTTTGACATCCTTTCCCCACCAGGAGCGTAGATACATGCACCCCCGCCGCCGTCCGCGCTCCCGCGCTCGTGCATGCCGCTCGCCCAGAGATCAATGAACGGGAACAACAGTTCCCGTTCATTGATCTAAGCCCCCCAGCAATGATCGGCTGCTTCTATGAGAAGTAGCGCGATCATTGTGAAAAAAAAAAGTTTCCCAGCCTCATTGTTCTTCCTGTAAGTGTACTTCAGATGCTTACAGGACGCATTCACAAAAATTGACTGTGACCATTTTGTGGCCAAATAGTAAAACTACACCCAAAAGCATTTTTCATATACAAATACATAGTTTTACATTATAAATTAACTCCTTACCTCCCACATTCCCTAATTTTTTTTTTTTTGTAATTAATGAGTGGCTGAGACAGAGTGAGAATGGCTGAGACTAAGTGAAGGTGGAGGAGGATGAGTGGAAGGAATGAGAGTAGCTGAGAAGGAATGAGTGGAAGGAATGAGAGTGGCTGAGACTAAGGCTACATACACACTTGAAAGATAAATGAAAGATATCAGACCAATTTTACCCCCTTCCATGTAGTATGAGAACCATACTCTACACAGTCTATTCTATTGTGCTGAACTCCCCATCAGATAAACATCTTTGCAGGATGCTCTACACAAAAGATGCTGTACACATTCAAAAGATCATTATCTGCAATAGATCTGTTCCTGCAAAAGATCCATTCCTGCAAAATGCATTCATAGTCTATGGTATCTGCAGACAGAGATGGCCCGAACCGTTCGCCCGTGAACGGTTCTAGGCGAACTTTGGGTGGTTCGCGTTCGCCGGCAAAGGTGAACTTTTGTGGAAGTTTGATTCGCTCCCATAATGCTCTATTGAGCACAACTTTGACCCTCTACATCAGTCAGCAGGCACATTGTCGCCAATCAGACTACACTCAGTCCTGGAGCCACTCCCCCCCCTTATAAAAGGCAAGGTTCTCCTGCCGTTTTACTCACTCTTCTGCCTACAGTAATTACTTAAGGGACAGCTGCTGACAGACTCTGCTAGGGAAAGTTTAGTTAGCCTCTTGTAGGCTTACTAGCTTTCTCTTGTAGGCTTATTAGCTTGCTCCTGGCTGATTGTTATTACTCCCTCACCCCTCCTTCCCTCCTTCCTCCTTTCGGAGGGAGGAGGGTCTTGTCTTCCAGGGAATTGTAGGATTTCAAAAGCCAGCTTACATACTTTGGCTGGGAATTGAACCCAGGTCTGAGTGCTTGATAGGTAGCTCTCTTCACCACTATACCACCATCAACACTACATGCTGAAGCCAGCCTAGCATGTACCATTATGATATATCCAAGAGAAATATGAGCTTGCTTAGGGATTTGTAGGATGTCAAAAGCCAACTCACATTGCCCAGGAGTTGAACCCAGGCCTACCACTCTGTAGGCTGCTATCCTAACCATTATACCACCAACACAACACACTACAATGCTACATGCTGAAGCCAGCCTAGCATGTACCATTGTGATATTGTAAGGAACAATGTGCTGCTGTGTTTCTGCCTGCTGGTGGTGGTGTTTATTTGGACTGCTTTGGACTTTGCTATATGCCACCAGCAGGGGACTTTGTGGACTTATAGCAGCCATGGAGTTCTGCTCTCCACCAGCAAAGGGCTCTGTGGACTGTGAGCAGCCCTGATGCACAGCAGGCAGCTTGTCTCCTTCCTGGAGTATTTAAGGTCTGCCTCTTCCTCCTGCTAGTTGCCAGAACATTGTTCTCCCAGGTCTGAGTTGCTGGACATCCTGGTTTCTGATTCCTTGGCCTGTAATATGTGTATGCTTTCCTGTTGCTGAACCTGCTATTCTGTCTAGAACAGGCATGGGCAAACTTGGCCCTCCATCTGTTAATCTGTTAAGTCCCACAATGCATTGCAGGAGTCTGACAGCCACAGTCATGACTCATAAAGGCAAATGCATTGTGGGACTTGTAGTTCCATAACAGCTGGAGGGCCGAGTTTGCCCATGCCTGGTCTAGACCTTGCTTTTGCTTATCTTTGGTCCCGTGTTTCTCTGATTACCTGTTGCTGATCTTTTTAGCCTGCTGACTCTGTTATTCTGCCTGATCCCTGTTGTACAGTGAATGTGTGTATATATATATATATATATATTGTGTAAATATTTAGTTAGTCAGGTGTGTTCTTATCACTGCTCTCATGGGTTATTGTGTATATTTGCGTGCTGTGCATGGGTTTGCATGATATTGCGTTTATATTGGTTTATGTGCACTTTCAATAAATCATCATTTTTTGCACCTCATTCTCTGGTTCCAGTATCTGTTACTGCAAACTGTGGTCAAAACCTCGTTCTTCCATTCAGACTTGTTACAGATATACCCAAGATAAAAATGAGCTTGCCTAGGGAATTGTAGGATTTCAAAAGCCGGCTTACATACATTGGCTGGGAATCAAACCCAGGTCTAGTGCTCGGTAGGCTGCTATCCTAACCATTATACCACCAACACAACACACTACAATGCTACATGCTGAAGCCAGCCAAGCATGTACCATTGTGATATATCCAAGAGAAAAATGAGCTTGCTTAGGAATTAGTAGGATTTCAAAAGCCAACTCACATTGGCCAGGAATCGAACCCAGGCCTACCGCTCTGTAGGCTGCTATCCACACCATTATACCACCAACACTACATGCTGAAACTTCTTGGAGCAGACTTACTTCCTCCCTCCAAAAGACACACGTACATCCCCATAAAATCATTCAACAGCAACTGCGTGCACAGTCTTTGTTACACAGTCTCTGTGGCACAATTGGTTAGCGTGTTTGGCTGTTAACTGAAAGATTGGTGGTTCAAGCCCACTTAAAGAGACTCCGTAACAAAAATTGCATCCTGTTTTTTATCATCCTACAAGTTCCAAAAGCTATTCTAATGTGCTCTAGCTTACTGCAGCACTTTCTACTATCACAGCCTCTGTAATAAATCAATATATCTTTCCCCTGTCAGACTTGTCGGCCTGTGTCTGGAAGGCTGCCAAGTTCTTCAGTGTTGTGGTTCTGCTATGAACTCCCCCTTCCAGGCCCCTCTATGCACACTGCCTGTGTATGATTTAGATTAGGGCAGCTTCTCTCTTCTCTTTTACAAGCTGGATAAATCATCCTCTGAGCTGGCTGGGCTTTCACATACTGAAGAATTACAGACAAGGGCAAAGCTGTTTGCAGGAAGAAACGAGCAGCCTGAAACTTCAGTGCATGAGAACTGCAGGGGGAAAGAAACACACAAATGATCTCTTGAGATTCAAAAGGAAGGCTGTATACAGCCTGCTTGTGTATGGATGTATTTTCTATGTGTGGACATACTGTACATCAACCTACTTCCTGTTTTGGTGGTCATTTTGTTTGTTTATAAACAAACTTTTTAAAACTGTTTTTAACCACTTTTAATGCGGCGAGGAGCGGCAAAATTATGTCAGAGGGTAATAGGAGATGTCCCCTAACGCACTGGTATGTTTACTTTTGTGCGATTTTAACAATACAGATTCTCTTTAAAATCGGAGTTTCGCGACATCTCTATCTGCAGATTCTCATGCACACCTTGTTTAACAGACCATAAGTGAAGGTGGCTGAGAAGGAAAGAGAGTGGCTGAGAAGGAACGAGAGTGGAAAAGAGTGAGTGACAGTGGGAGAAAGTGATTGAATATGAAAGTAATATAAATAATATACTTACCTCCATAGGCGCCGGCGGTGATCGGAAGGGTGGGTGGGAATCGGAAGGGAGGGGGGTATAATGTAGTTAGCGCTAGGCTAGCTACATGATTGAAAAAAAAATTAGGTTTAATAAACCATGCGCAGCCGTGCGGCTGCGCATAATCAGAACGCCAGGGATGTTAACTGGATATATAAATTCCTTGCTCAACTGCTAAGTGCAAAATACATGCTAATTGTTTTACTTCATTCTCTTCATTCGCTCTGCAAAAACGCTTACAGAGGCGCTTTATACAAAAACAAAGCGCGCAGGTACGCACCGAGTGGGTAAAAAACTTTCAAAAAATCAAAAATTGCTGACATCAGTGATTTTGAATATAGATGTGAACAAGGCCTCACTTTCCAATTGATTTTCCGATCGAATTCCATTCACTTCTATGATGTTGATTGGAAAAATAATCAAAAATCAGACCAGACATGTCGTAAATTACAGTATGTATATATCTTCATATTTGCCAAGGATGTGAATACAGCAGTATTGTGGCTGTATGTTCAGCAGAAATGGCACATTACCGCAACTCGGAAATGTTAGATCAATCACAGAACTCAGAAGCATTAGGCCAATCAGTGAATGCAAAATTTTTTGGTGAAAATTGAATTACCGCAGTAATTTTAGACCCATCACAAGACTCAGACACTACTGAGTCCTGCGATTGGCTTACAATTTCCGTGGCATTCCAAATTCTGTGGTAAACTTTTAGATAGAATTTCAGATTTACATGAAATTTTGCATTGCGATTTTGCAAAATTACTGCTCATCACTACATGGGATGCACAATGAGGGGGATATCGAAATGCTGAAAGTAATAGTGAGAGGATACACTGGAATACTAAGACAGGAGCGGACATTGAAATGCTAAGTATAGATGACAGTTTGGTGGGGCAAAGAAAGTTTGCAAACCAGCGTTTGCAAATCCCCAAAAATAACAACACTCAATATGGGGTTCCCTGTCTGCCCACAAAGCCCGCTGCATGTAAATCGCCCCATTCCACCGTCATGATCTCCCACCATCACCAGAGCATAGAGAACGGGATGGGTGGGCTGTCCGGTCACTGTTCCCAGAGCACAGAGAATGAGATAGGTAGACTGTCCAGTCAACGCCCTCAGAGCATAGAGAGCTGGATGAATAGGCTGTCTGAACACCACCTTCGGATCATAGAGAGCTGGATAGGTGGGCTGCCCGGTCACTGCTCTCAGAACATAGAGGGCTGGATGGGTGGGCTGTCTAGTCACCACCCTCAGAGCATAGAGAGCTGTATGGGTGGGCTGTCCAGTCACCACCATCAGAGCATAGAGAGCTGGATGGGTGGGCTGTCCAGTCACCACCCTCGGAGCATACAGAGCTGGATGGGTGGGCTGTCTGGTCACTACCCTCGGATCATAAAGAGCTAGATGGGTGGGCTATCTGGTCACCGCCCTCGAAGCATAATGAGCTGGATGGGTGGGTTGTCCTGTCACCAACCTCAGAGCATTGAGAGCTGGATGGGTGGGCTGTCGGGTCACCACCCTCGAAGCATAGACAACTGGATGGGTGGGCTGTCCGGTCATTGCCCTTGGATCATAAAGAGCTGGATGGGTGGGCTGTCTGAAAACTGCCCTCGGATCATAGAGCTGGATGGGTGGGCTGTCCAGTCACCACCCTTAGAGCATAGAGAGCTGGATGGGTGGGCTATCCGGACACCACCCTCAGATCATAGAGAGCTGGGTGGGTGGGCTGCCCGGTCACTGCCCTCGGAGCATAGAGAGCTGGGTGGGTGGGCTGCCTGGTCATTGCCCTCGGAGCACAAAGAGCTGGATGGGTGGACTGTGAGTTTATTTTTGCCCGTCTGATCACAATCACCCGATCGATTGAACAATTATTCACTAAAAACTGGACCATTAGTGGCCAGGCCACCTTTAAGGTTGCCACTATCGATCCAGTTTCTAGCAAAAAAAATCATTCAAGTGATCAGATAATTCTGATCAGAAGTCAAATATTGTAATATATTGAACACCATCAACAAGCCAATTTTTGCTTCCCATTTATCACAGCCAACCATAAAATACAAATTTTGATTTGACGATGGGTGGATCGATTGTGCCCATCAGTGGAGAATATTTACAACCAATCCGATCACATCGATCAGAATTATCTGATCGCTCAAATGATTTTTTTTTTTGCCAGAAACTGGATTGTGTAATGCTCGGGGGTCATACTTTCTGACCACCCAGCACAACAAGGCTAAGAGCTGGATAATGGAAGAGGCTACACAGGCTGCCCAGAGCAACTGCAGCTCTGGGCTTCTGATATTGCTACAAATAAGATGCAATGGCAGCGCAGTGCAATGTTGTGCTGCTCTTGTGATAGCAAGCATTCAGACAGAAACAAGACAGGACTATAGATTGGAGCGTAACTAATAGCAACCACAGCTCACAGTCACGTCCACAGAAGCAGAGCAAGCAGGCTAACAAAAGTCACCAGCAAGCATCCACACAGGCAAGACTACAGGAAAGAATGTAACTAATAGCAACACAACTATGCTAGCTAAGCATGGGTGGTCACAATAAGTGCAACCTACCAAAATGTGCTAAACTGACTAGCTAACACAGTAACTGAAAAATCTCCATAGTTCGAATAAAGAAAATAACAAATGACTCAACTAATGGATAAATATATATTAGCAAGTCTGCATATATATTTATCAAGAACTAGCTAAGCACAAGTAATGGTAATTAACAAGACGGACAACAGACAGAATGCTCAGCCAACATAGTCGCTGTTTCAGTGATGGCGACATTCACACGGAGATAGACAAGACTAAGAGGTAGGAGCGAACTAATGGCAACCGCTGCTATAGTTCGTCCTCAAGAACAAGGCTAGAAGGAATACTACCAGTCATCAACGCTGTGCTGGCAGAATCTAACTATCAGGATCAGAAGGATTTCACTTAGCCCCCGCAGGTCAGCAAACATCCAGCAGACATGACAATACAAAGCAAGGCATTATACATTTACAATAACAACTTTTACAGCATAGACCCAATGCCAACTCAGAGAGCTGACCGCTATGATGGGCAAGGTCTAAAAGGGGAGGCAGACTTTTATTCCGGCATTGACCAATGGATGCAAGCATGCAAATCTCCACACAGCTGAACGGTAATCATTCAATCCTGAGCTGGCTTGATTACCATTTGCTCGCTGGTTGTGAATGCAAAGGACTCTCATAGGAAATACATGCAGTATTATGTAACAACATGCCTGCACAAAATCCAGGGCTATCTGGCCGCAGCTCAGCTGCAACAAGCAATTGGTGGAATGGTGACAGCATCCTGAGTTGCCCAGAACTGCAGAGCAATTGCAAATGACAATCTGACTCATTG
The DNA here is from genome assembly GCF_040937935.1 of Hyperolius riggenbachi. Lineage (NCBI taxonomy): Eukaryota > Metazoa > Chordata > Amphibia > Anura > Hyperoliidae > Hyperolius > Hyperolius riggenbachi. The sequence continues at coordinate 40,404,993 of NC_090657.1, read as the reverse complement.
CGAATGCACAACCAAATGCAGGCTGATAAGCCAGAACTGTCCATTTGCGGCTCCACCGCAATGGACAGAACACGCCATAGGAGGAATCCTTACAGATTGTTTTTGGCCACGTTTAGGGTGCATACACATTCAATTTTGATTGTCCAATCATTACCCAATTTTACCACTTCCAGACACCTTACCTGTGCAATCTGCTCAATGCATTCAAAATCTGTTGGGCAAACATTGGTCAATCAAAATTGGATGTGTGTTGTGTGCACCTTAAGGGAAGTTACGTTTGACTAAAGCTTAGCAAACACCTTCAATTATGATTTGCCAATCATTGACCATGTAAGGTACCCATATATCAGGTGACTTTGGAAGCTGATTGACCAAAAAATGTGATTATTATTATCGAATTGGTTGAAAATCGATGCCACCTAGTACAGGCCCGACCAATTGTGGACCGAAATTGGTCGTGTTACTCGATCGCACCAATTGCAAGATGTCAGGCCGAAATTGGTTGGTCAGGTGTGCGGCGGTATGGCGGCCAATTTCGGAATGAGTGACGAAATGATGAAAAACCCCCGCCGCTGCCCCCATGTGCCCCCCGGTGTGTGCATTTATACATTACCTGTCCTGTGTCAGCCTCCGCATGGGGCCCGTCCGTCCTCCGGGTGGCTCTGCCGCATACACACTGGCGGCAGCGCATAGCATTTGACACTGTGCGCCGTGTATTCGGCAGAGCCACCCAGAGGACAGACGGGCCCCATGTGGAGGGTGACACAGGAAAGATAATGTGTAAATGCACACATTGGGGGCACATTTATACAATTTATACATTAGGGGGCAGCAGCAAGGCTTCTATGTGCCTTCCTAAATTTTAGGAAGCATCTCTGATTCAGCAATGCAATTATTTTAGTGTTTTAAAAACGACATGCATTACTTTATCACATGCTGCATGCAATTTTTCATCGACAATGATTGCTACTGTGAAAAAACGGACTCATTTATAATGCAAACATACTTATTGTTTGAAAAAGGGCATGTGAGAAGAAATGGTTTGCATTTCCTGTCCTGATGACACAAGTGTGGACATTGAAACTAGCACTGCATGAAGTGGAGCATATTTGTCTGTTGTCATGCACGTTTTCTGCATAGGAATACACATTTTAACTGATAACCAATGTTAATCAATGGACTAGTTCACACTTAAGGTGGCCATTAAAGATGTCTCGAACGGTTCGCCCGCGGCCGTTTCCTGGCGAACTTTAGGTGGTTCGCGTTCGCTGGCAAAGGTGAACTTTTGCGGAAGTTCGATTCGCCCCATAATGCTCCATTGAGCAGAACTTTGACCCTCTACATCACAGTCAGCAGGCACATTGTCACCAATCAGACTACACTCACTCTTGTCTCGTCTGCCTACAGTAATTACTTAACCTCTCTGGCGGTTTGTTAAAATCTGCCAGGGGGCAGCAAATACCTTTTTTTTTTACATTTTTTTTTTCATGTAGCGAGACATAGGCCTCAATTCACTAAACTTATCTCCTGTCTTTAATAAATCTTCTAGAGTTGTTACCATGGTGATAAGGCATGTAGTATTCAGGAAACATTTTACCTCAGGCAAGCCTAAAGTTAACTCTTCTGTCTTTAAATTAACTCTCCAATCCTTAAAATAACTCCAGAGTTAAAGACAGGCTGTTAATTAGCTGCATGTGAAAATAACTACAGAGGAGGTAAATTAACTACAGAGGAGGTAAGTTAACTACAGAGGAGGTAAATTAACTACAGGAGAGGTAACTTAAGGAATGAAGAGGTAAGATAACTCTCTCACGTGTGGAGGTAAGTTTTCTCTTGCCTTATAATCTCTAGCATGATCTTAGTGAATTGAGGCCAATGTCTCGCTACATGATAGCCGCTGCTGAGCAGCATCCCCCCAGCCCCTCCGATCGCCTTCGGCGAACGGAGATCAAGAGATCCCGTTCAAAGAACGGGATCTCTTGGAGGGCTTCCCCCATCGCCATGGCGACGGGGCGGGATGACGTCACCGACGTCATCGACGTCGTGACGTCAAAGGGGAATCCGATACACCCCACAGCGCTGCCTGGCACTGATTGGCCAGGCAGCGCACGGGGTCTGGGGGGGGGGGGGGCGGCTGCGGCGACGGGTATAGCGGCGGATCGGCGAGTAGCGGCGGCGATCGGAGGTTACACGCAGCTAGCAAAGTGCTAGCTGCGTGTAACAAAAAAAATTATGCAAATCGGCCCAGCGGGGCCTGATCGGTGCCTCCTGGCGGCATAGCCCGAGCTCAGCTCGGGCTTACCGCCAGGGAGGTTAAGGGACAGCTGCTGACAAACTCTGCTAGGGAAAGCTAATTATCACTGAAGCTAACACCCCCTCTTGGTCTATAGTGATGCAGGGTGTGTAATATAGTCCAGTTTCTGGAGCTCTGCTCACCATTGCAGTTAAACCATTCAAGTATGAGGTTTGTTTGAAAGCGCTGCCATGTCTCCCACTGTGCAAAATTAAATGTAAGTATACTAGTGTTTAGCTGCCTTCACTGTTTTAAATTCACTCTCAAATTTTTAGATTAGAGTTTAGCACATAATTTTGCATCTGTTTTGCATTAGAGGCATGTATTCAGCCCTAGGGGGCTCTGCATTGCCGCTGATGGCTTACAATTCAGGTGCATCCTTGAGCGCTTATCATTTGTCTGTTTTGCTTGTCTTATGAAATGTGTATACCATTTTATGAATAGCAGCACGAGGAATTATGTTTTTATTGCTAGGTTAGAGGTAGGTCTTCCCCAAGGGGGTACGTCACCGCCGTGGGGAAGTCTATTAGGTCATAATTTGTGCACTAATTATCACTGAAGCTAACACCCCCCCCCCCCCCCCCCCTTGGTCTATAGTGATGCAGGGTGTGTAATATAGTCCAGTTTCTGGAGCTCTGCCCACCGGTGCAGCTTAATCACTAATTCCCCCTCCCTCTCTTTGCCTGCAGTGTATGCTGGGTGTGTAATATAGTCCAGTTTCTGGAGCTCTGCTCACCATTGCAGTTAAACCATTCAGGTATGAGGTTTGTTTGAAAGCGCTGCCATGTCTCCCACTGTGCAAAATTACTCAGTATTCTGCCTACAGTAATTAGTTATGGGACAGCTGCTGCTAGACTCTGCTAGGGAGAGTTTAGTTAGTCTCTTGTAGGCTTGTTCCTAGCTGATTGTTATTCCTTATATTACCTTTCTCTCTCTCTCTCTCTCTCTCCCTCCCTCCCTCCTCCAGGGAATTGTAGTATTTCAAAAGCCAGCTTACATACCGTGGCTGGGAATTGAACCCAGGCTGGGCTGAGAATTGAACCGAGGTCGCAGTGTGTGGTAGGTAACTCACTTAACCACTATACCACCAACAACACTACATGCTGAAGCCAGCCTAGCATGTACCATTATGATCAATCCAAGAGAAAAAATAGCTTGCTTAAGGATTTGTAGCATGTCAAAAGCCAACTCACATTGGCTGGGAATAGAACCCAGGCCTACCGCTCTTCTCTTGGATTGATCATAATGGTACATGCTAGGCTGGCTTCAGCATGTAGTGTTGGTGGTATAGTGGTTAAGTCAGGAGGAGGGAGTGAGGGATTCCTGATGTCATAAAGCAGTGTAGGACTGAAATTGAACATTCAATGAGATTTCTGACCTTAAAACACTGCTTTGTAGTAAATACAGAATTTTTTTCTGGGACTTTTGATGTGTATTTTATTGAACCATGTCTTCCTCCAGGTATTAGACCCCTTGAAACATCTTTTCTATCATTTTTCCAGTGAGTAGAAATTTTTCTAAATTTTTAAATTTGCCTCCCCATTGAAGTCTATTGCGGTTCGCGAAAGTTTGCACGAACCGAACCTTCCGTGAAAGCTGTGCTCGCGAACCGAAAATCGGTGGTTCTCGACATCTCTAGTGGCCACACACCATGCAAAATATATTATAATTTTATTTTTTTATTTTTAATTGAAGATTTACAATCACATTTTTCTGATTGATTGTAACATTATAAAAAGTAGAACAATGTACCACACCTGTGTTAAATTTTTCCCGAATTATGGAAAATAAATGATTGAAAACTCTGAAAAAAAAATTGGTCGCGTCTCTACATTACAAAACTGTTAATCTACCGCGCACGATACAATTTTTCAAAAGATTGATCAGAAACTTACACCACTCACGATCAAGAAAATCATGCTGACAAAGAATAATTTTTACACACCCCATGCAGCTGCAAAATGGGTGTGGCAATGCAAAAGAACATGGGCACGGTCATGAGTGGTACCAAACATACATGACCTTAGCAGCCGTGTATGTGCTCCTACGGAGGAAGTTTGAGCACCGCCATAGTGTTTCCCCCCAAAATACACATAATCTGACAGCATTTCACACAAAATGCACGTAATCTGGCAGATTCCCTCCAACATACACATAATCTGGCAACGGTTTCCCTCCAAAATAAACCAATATGACTACAACAGTTTTAACAATGGATCCATGACTGTTACAAATGTTGCCATCTATTTACGGATAATCCATAAAGGTGGCCATACATTAGGGGACTTGGTCGCCAATCGATCATCTGATTTGATTATAATCAAATCGGACGGAAATCGGTGCTGCCAAGTGCACGCCCGATCGACGATGCGATCAATTTTGTCCTGAAATTGGTGTATGAATTGGTCAGACATGCTGCAAGGTGTAGAGCCGACTTCCTCGATCGGGTGCACAGTAGAAACAAGAGCAATTAAACCCCTGGAGCTGTTTCCACAGTGAAGAAATGTACATGTGTGCATTTATACATTACCTGTCCTGTGTCACGGTGTCCTGCCCTTTTTCCATCAGCCCCATATATGCCATCAGCATGTGTGATGGAAGAGCGGTGGATTGGGATGCTGGATGGGCACTGCGACACAGGACAGGTAATGTATAAATGCACACGTGCCCACCAGGGAACAGCGGCAAGGCTGCACACTGGGTCGATTTCCAAAAGTTTTTTAGCATGCAATTGATTGGGAATCGGCCTGTGGTGTATGGGCAGCTGATGGATCTCTCTCTGATCAGAGAGCGATCTATCCCTTGGTCAAATCTGCCCATCACTGCTTGATGTATGGACACCTTAAAGAGGACCTGTAACTTTAAAAAACGTCCCCTGGGGTACTTACCGTGGGAGGGGGAAGCCTCTGGCTCCTATTGAGGCTTCTCCGTCCTCCTCCATCCCATGTTCGCAGTGCTAACGGTCCCCGAACAGCAGCCATGTAAATATTTACCTTTCCGGCTCCAGCTCAGTAGCAGCTCTAAGCTCGGGGTCATTCGGAAATAGCCAATCACAATCGGATCTGCTCTACTGCACAGGCACAATTCGCTTGCACAGTAGAGTGGTCCCGATCGGGATTGGCTATTTCCACCTGATCCCGAGCAGAGAGCCGCTACTGCGCCTTCGCTGGGGAAGGTTAATATTGCCACAGCTGACTTTCCTTGTGGTGTCGGGGGCCCAGCGCAGCCACTGTGGGATGGAGGACAGGGAAAGCCTCGATGGGATCCAGATGCTTCCCCCTCCCGAGGTAAGTACCCACCCCCAGGGGACATTTACAAGTTTGAAGTTACAGGTTCTGTGTGTGTGATATCCCAGCCGCAGCCTCTCTATTGTCAGGGCTGCCATTGAAATGTGAGCTACAGCAAAGAGAACATTGGGCTCTATTCATACAGCATTTGCGGTGAAAAAAGTCTTGGAGGGAAAATACCGCATCGGTAATTTAGACTTTTGTGTGCTAATTCATAAAGTTTACATTTGCGATGTAAGGTCGGGGAATTCCCGCACTAAACTGGCGGTGCTGCCTGAGTTGTTACATTTGCTGGCTGAGTTGATACATTTCTCTGTGCAGAGACAAAGTCAGTATAAAGGAGGCAGCCCCAGCATCCCTTTACATGTGCATTCTTTTTAAAACTGTCTCTCCTTGCCCGGAATCTTCTCTGAATCTGTCTAATAGTCTTTCTAAACAATCTATTTAATTGCTGCAGCTTAGAAGAACTTCAAGAAATGTTACACATGCAGGCTTTTTGATGTGAAATATATCTGAAAACAGGTACCCAAGGGGTTAAAAAACACAGCCTTGGTATTCCAGGATGCATTTTATGATCTGTTCTCACTGCAGCTGCCTGGGAGGTCTGTCTCTCCATTAATTTGGCTGTTATCCACTGGCTTATTGCAATATCTATACAGCCGGGTTTCTCCGCTCACATTCCGCCTGCTCTAATCTTTATGAATTAACCTTCAGTGACACGTGTTGTGATAATCTCCACACAATAGCCTCTATTCATAAAACATTTGCGGTAAAAAAAATCTTGGAGGGAAAACACTGCATCGGTATTTAAGACTTTTGTGTGCTAATTCATAAAAATGTTTACACTTGCGATAATAGGTCGGGGAATTCCCCACTAAACTGGCGGTGCTGCTGAGTTGTTACATTTGCTGGCTGAGTTGATACATTTTCTCCTGCAGAGACAGGGATAGTATAAAGGAGGCAGCCCCAGCATCCCTTTACATGTGCCTTCTTTTTAAAACTGCCTCTCCTTGCCCGGAATCTTCTCTGAATCTGTCTAAGGCCCCGTTCACATTACAAACGCGGACGGGCACGCACGCGGAATGCAACGCGTACGAACGCACGCCATCCGCGTTTGTATGCATTGCATGGCTAATCCCATCACTGAAAAGTGAATGGGACAGCCATGTGTTTTGGCAAAAAATGCGTGCAGCATGCGTTCCCGGACCGCACAGGACCGGAACGCATACAGTGTGAACATCAGACATTGCACTCTATACAATGTCTGATGTCGTGCGTGTCGGCCACCTGCACGCGTTTCCAAAATGCGGCTGGAAACGCGTGCAGTGTTAACGGGGCCTAATAGTCTTTCTAAACAATCTATTTAATTGCTGCAGCTTAGAATGCAGGCTTTCTGATGTTAAATGTATCTGAAAACAGGTACCCAAGGGGTTAAAAAACACAGCCTTGGTATTCCGGAATGCCTTGTCTGCTCGCCTCTCACTGCAGCTGCCTGGGAAGTCTGTCTCTCCATTAGCTTGCCTGTTGTTGCTGGCTTATTGCCTTATCTAAACAGCCGGATTTCTCCGCACACATTCCGCCTGCTCTTATCTTTATGAATTAACCTTCAGTGACATGTGTTGTAATAATCTCCACACAAGGCGGTCATTTCCCGCACTGCTCACGAATTGTATCTTTTCATGCGGAAACAGCTTTTAAGAATGAACACATTGCTAAATAGGTGGGGAAAGTCAGCTGTTTGCAGCGGTAAGCATGCGGGAATGCTTTATGAATAGAGGCCATTGTCTATACAAGGCTTCCTTAGCCATCCAATCTAGCCTCTGCAATGGGCTCTATTCATAAAACTTCTGAGTCGGAAAAAATTCTGGAGGTAAAATACCGCAGCGGTATTTTACACTTCTGGGTGGTCATTCATAGAAATCTTCCCAGCTGCGATGCAAGACCGGAGATCTCCCGCTGAAAGCTGGCGGTAAGCTGTCGGAAGGCATGCGGAAACACTTCAGCCGGCAGAGTCCCTCCGTGCGCTGCTCTCTCTGGGAGGTCTGTCCTATTCACTTGTATGTAATCCGCAAAATCAGAGGAAGCGGTATTTCTCGTCCACATACCGCTTCCTCTAAACTTTATGAATGGCCATTTTGTTACTTTTTTCTAGATAAATCTAGAAAAACACTGGAGAAGGCGGAAATTTCTCGCTCTGCTGGGGGATCGTAGATTTTCATGCGGGAACAGCTTTTATGAATGCCCACTTTACTAAATGGACGTGAAAATCTGCTGTTTTGAGCGGAAAACTTGCGGTAAGGTTTTATGAATAGAGCCCAATGCTGGGAAATGCTCCTGCAGTCAGCCACTCACATCCTCATGGTACCACATCCTCACAGGGCCAAATCGGAGGGAAAAATAAACTGGAGAGATCATTGGCCAAGGGGAGGGACAAAGGCTGAGGCTGGGTTGCAGTAACTGGCTGGCTAAACTGAGGGGCGGGACTGTCTCGTACAGCAGGGAACTCATATTGGTCTCTATTCATAAAACTTTACCACAAGTTTTCCGCTCAAAACAGCTGACCTTTCCGACCATTTAGCAAAGTGGGCATTCATAAAGTCTGACATTCCTTTGCAGTGCGGGAAATTACCGCCTTGTGCAGAGATTATCACAACACATGTCACTGAAGGTTAATGCATAAAGATTAGAGCAGGCGGAATGTGTGCGGAGAAACCGGGCTGTTTAGATAAGTCAATAAGCCAGGGGTAATAGTCAAGATAACAGCAAGTGAATGAGAAAGACCTCCCAGGCAGCTGCAGTTAGAGCAGAGGAGGCATTCCGGAATACCAAGGCTGTGTTTTTTTAACCTCTTGGGTACCTGTTTTCAGATAAATTTCACATCAGAAAGCCTGCATGTGTAACATTTATTGAAGTTCTTCTAAGCTGCAGCAATTAGATTGTTTAGGAAGACTAATAGACAGATTCAGTGCAGATTCAGAAGGAGAGGCAGAAAATGCACATGTAAAGGGATGCTGGGGCTGCCTCCTTTATACTAACGCTGTCTCTGCAGGAGAAAATATATCAACTCAGCAGCACCGCCAGTTTAGTGCGGGAATTCCCCGACCTATTATCGCAAGTGTAAACATTTATATGAATTGGCACACAAAAGTGTAAAATACCAATGCGGTGTTTTCCCTCCAAGATTTTTTTTTACCGCAAATGTTTTATGAATAGAGCCCATTGCAACATGTTGTGGGCGGGGCTTGGCACTAGCATCAGCCTACAGCTATCACTATGGGCTGAGGCTGAGCCTGTCACAATAAATTCCACTGCTTCCTTGGCCAATCACTGGCAGGGGGCGTGGATTTGATGTCAAAAGGAGGGAGATTGGGAAAAGCTTGAATAGCTCTGCCTCCTGCACTTGACTTGTTTGAAATGGATTCCTTTGGCATGGAATCCCACAGCTTGCTGCCTGTCTCCCCTGTACCTGCCATCTTATGCCTGCTCCAGCAGGGCCAGCAGCAGAAGCTAGCCTCATGCCTCAGCATCCTCACAGTAACTAGCTGAGCTCACATACTCCCTGTCAGGGGGAGGGAGAGGGACACAGATTGTGCATGCACAGCAGCAGCTGCCCCAGCACACGGCCAGCAGCAGCGCCCCATTGCACAGCAGCTGCTTCCCCCGGTCACACAGAAGCCGCAGCTGCTTCCCCCGGTCACACAGAAGCCACAGCTGCTTCCCCCGGTCACACAGAAGCCGCAGCTGCCCCCCCCCCATCACGCAGCAGCAGCCCCCCATCACACAGAAGCCATATCTACCCCCCCCCCCCCCCGGTCACACAGCAGCCTAAGCTGCTTCGCCCCGGTCACACAGCAGCCGTATCTGCTTCCCCCCCCCTCCCGGTCACACAGAAGCCGTATCTGCTTCCCCCCCCCCTCCCGGTCACACAGAAGCCGCATCTGCCCCCTCCCCATCACACAGCAGCTGCCCTCCTGTCACGCCGCAGACAGCTACCCCATCACACAGCAGCAGTCCCCCATCACGCAGGAAGATGTGGGGAGAGGCAGTGTGTAGCAGGGAGAGGAGAGCTGAGTTTAAAAGTGTAGGTAAGTGGCCAACTGCATTAGGACTGGGCTTGTGTCAGCTAGCTTAGCACAGCAAGAGCAGCCACCAGCACAGCTTAAAGGGATACCTGAGGTGAGTGGTATATGGAGGCTGCCATATTTATTTCCTTTTAAGCAATACCAGTTTCCTGGCTATCCTGCCAATCCCCTGCCTGTAATATTTTTAGCTATAGACCCTGAACAAGCTTGCAGCATGTCAGGTGGTTCTGAGTGTTCTAACAAGATTAGCTGCATGCTTGTTTCTGGTGTGATTCATGCATTACTGCAACCAAATAGACCAGCAGGACTGCCAGGCAACTGGCATTTTTTTTAAAAAGGAAATGCATATGACAGCCTCCAAATCTCTTTTGTTACAGTTGTCCTTTAAGTGATATGTGTGAGGCGAATTAAAAAGGAGCATTAAAGGGAACCCAGTGTGAGAAGGATATGGTGGCTGACATGTTTGTTCCCTTTTAAATAATTTAGATTTGCCTGGCTGATCCTCTCTCTCTCTTATACTTTCAGCCATAGACCCTGAACAAGCATATGGTGATCAGATGTTTGAAAAATCTGACAGGATTAGCTGCATGCTTGTTCTGTGTGTAATTTACACCCAACTGACCAGAATTCTCAGTAGGACTGCCGCAGTGGGATGTACTGACAGTTTGCTGTCTTTGACCCTCATTGCATTGTGGGAAATTGTGGCTTTTTCCAACCAACAAGCAAGCAATATCTTCCTCTGTGCATAGAACTAAGTAATGAACATTCCGCACAGAACACCTGGCAGAACTAAAGATATCACTCACCACCAGGGATATATTTCAGAATGTAAATCAGGGAGAGGAAAGATTTTACAATGGGAAACCACTTGCTAAATCTATAGATGAATATTGTAATAAGTAATTATGTTGTCATTTTCACTACAGTTCCCACTTTAAATCAGTTTAGCGTTACTTACCTGGAGCCTCCTCCAGGACTAGAAGTCTTGTGTAATCCTCGCTGCAGTTCTGCTGCCACCCATTCTGCCTTTGTCCCCCTCAGCAGTGGCTTCTGTGCAAGCACGGGTGTGTGCGTGCAATGCTGAGTTCTCATGCCTGGGAGCATTCTGCACAAGTGCAGTACTACTGCGCAGAACACTCCCAGCCACAGGCGCATGAGCGGTGCATGCACCCATGCATGTGCAGAAGCCAGTGACCACTATGGAGTGGACAACAGAAGAATGGGTGACAACACAACTGCTGTGAGGGACACAGACTTCTAGGAGCTGCAGGAAGCCCAAGGTAAGTAAGGCTACATTGGGCTCTATTCTCAATGAGTTACCGCATGAGTTAAATTAGGTAGTGATAAACACCGACCAAAATATCTCCATTTTCAAATTCACAATTTTTTTTTACCTCATGCGGTAAAAGTGAGGTAAAAGTGTGGTAATTACCTCAAATTTATCTCCAATTTGAGATTCTCAATTGAAAAGTTGGTGTTAATTAAGGATGTTTTTATCACCTACAAATGGTAGGTGATAATTATCACTTCTCTGTTTTTGGCCTTCAGGATGGAGCCTTTTGAGCTTTTTTTTGCTCGAGTTTATGTCAGTTTTACATAGAAGGCAGAAAAGACGAGTGTGTCTAATCTCAAGGCGCACTTTCAGACCTAGTACAGTCTTTTAGATGATTTAATAGATGTCGAGGAGGAAATTCATCTCTGCTCTAAAAGATAAGCAACATCATAATTACCTTTAAAGAAAAACATTTCTTTGTTACAGCTGATACAAATCCAGCAAACAATTTCCAGTGTATGTACTTCCTGCTTTCATGGAAGCAGACATAGGGTTAACATTCTGTGTTTACACATTAGCTGCTCTGCTGAGGCAGCCAGCTGGCACAGCTGAGAGCTCAAATTATAGTTGTGATTATTCACAGATGAGGGGGAATTAGACAGGCTAAATTATATACATACAGGGTGCATTTCTATATGTTTTCCTTCTGTCCTGTGCAAGAGTTGAGGTCCCACTTTAAATGTGACTGGCTTTCCTGGGTCGTCTCTGTATAATGGGTGGCAAGCATATGGGCTGCCCTACAGTGGTCAAACAAGCTTTATTTCCGTACATATTACTGACAGTTTTATCACCTGTTTTATCACCTGTTTATCACCTGTTTTATCACCTGTTTTACCGCACTTTTATCAAACATTTATCACACTTGGTACATTTTTAGTGAATACTCACTTTTTTCACTATTTTTAGTGAATTATCACTGGAGGTAATTTTTCACCCAAAAAAGAGTTACCGCACATGGTTTTGTGAATAGAGCCCAATGATTTCATTTGCCTCATGTTTCGTTTAAGTGCACCTGTAGAATTTTTGTAACCAAATTGAACCTCTCTATAAGGGAGATTTGGAACTTGGTATGCTAATGGGGGTTGGGGAGCACCATCTCTTACCTGGGGGCTGCTCGTGTAGCCCCTTGTCCCTGTGATGTTTGCCAGCTGCAGCTTGCCGCACCTAAAAGAATCCCACTGTAGAGTGTGCTTCTGGCCGCACTGCATACTACAGCTCCCAGTATACATTGCGGCATGCATCTGCTGCATTGTGGCTGGGAGTGTACTCTACTGCAGCATTCTTTGAAGTAGCCCCTAGTACAGGCATGGGCAAACTTGGCCCTCCAGCTGTTGAAGAACCACGAGTCCCACAATGAATTGCAGGAGTCTGACAGCCACAGTCATGACTCATAAAGGCACACGCATTGTGGGATTTGTAGTTCCTTAACAGCTGGAGAGACAAGTTTGCCCATGCCTGCCCTAGTAGGTAAGTAATGGTGCTGCCCTTAAAATCCCCCCCCCCCCAAGCATACTAAGGCCTCCTTTCCACAAACTGTTGATAGGTAGTGAAATGCCTCTCAAACTCTCTCAACTGCTCACTTCTGCCTGGTAAATGCTTGTTGCTGCATGATAACTGCTAATTGCTGCCAAGTAACTGCTTGCTGAGCACACAGCTCAACCGTTCGTGGAAAGAAGGCCTTAGTTAGGAACCTCATTTATGGCAATTCTGTTTGCAAGAAAATGAAGGTTTACTATTGTTTTCTGAACTAGTGCTCTATTCACAATTGTATGTATTTTTTTTACTGAACGTAAAAAAAAAAATGGAGATAAAATACCTCATGCAGTGTTTACACTTTTTTTTTATTCCAAATTCACCAAAGTTTTTACCCATGAGGCAGAAGTTTGGTAATTTACCGAACAAACTGCCTCAATCCACTAAGCCCTGGTCGGTAAGTTACACTTACCAGCCTTCTAGCAGGGCAGCAGGCAGGGTACAGTGTGTGTGACTCAGAGGTTTTCCAGACTGTGCCGCCTGTCATCCTATTAATGTGCTGGAGCCACCAGGGGAGCTCTTCTATGTGCTAAAATACGAATATGCACAGCTAAAGGGATGCTGGCAGAGTTGTAGCTTGTCTCTGCATTGATACACTGAAGGTCCCACCTGCATACCTATTGCATCCAATTAGCATGAGAAGCAGGCTGTGTGGCTCTCCCTATTGGCTGCCAGGTTCTCCCAAAAGGCTCTATGTTAAGTTACTGCACAGAGACAGCATGAGGAGAACAGGTTGTCGGTTGCAGTGGGCTGGAGAAAATTACCAAATGCTTTTGTCCGGTAAATGAAGTGTGCAAATCATTGTGAACTGACATTTCTTGCCATTTCCCAGCGTAATTATGGCATAAGTCGGTAATTTACCTCACTAGTCGGGAAGGGTTTTTTTTGTTTTTGTTTTTGTTTTTTTTGTGTGGTAACAAGTTTAGTGAATTGTAATTTGGGAAGGTGATCAGAGATTTTGAGCATTAACGAATGTGGTAGAGCCCATTGTACTTAAGGCTACTTGCACACCAAGACGTTGCATTAGGTGCCACGTTAAGATCGCATAACGTGCACCTAACACAACGTATGGTGCTGCAAGATAGGACGGTAGAGTGAGCCGCGTTAGGCGGCTCTATCCCTAGAAGGTCTCCCAGAGTGGCGCTGATTGGCCGGCGGGACCACGTGATGCGGAGTGAGACACTCCGCATCACGTGGTCCCGCCAGCCAATCAGCTGCCGCCAGTGCAGTGAATATTAAGTAGCCATGTGCGCGGCTACTGTAGCTGGCTCTCCCCGCCTCCTCTCTGCCCCCCACTGAGCATGTGCAAACAGTCTAACGAGGCTATAGCTGCTCTAACGCCGTAGCATGCTGCACTTTCGGGAGAACGTGCAGCGTTACATGTAACGCAACGTGGGCTGTGTGAACAGCCCACTTGTGTTACATTGCTGTGCGTTGGGGGAGCGTTACAGGCGCACTAACTTGTGCCTGTAACATCCCTGTGTGTAAGCAGCCTGAGGGCTTGTTTCCACTGTTGCGACGCGATTTCGCCGGCATTCTGACGCTTGTAAAAACGCATGCGGATGCGTTTCCACGTGCGTTTTTACCCGCGATTTCGCATGGCAGGGTGCCATGCGAAATTAACCATGACACTGCCAGGGCAAAATAAAATTGAAAAAGGTGCGAAATCGCGGGTAAACGCATGTAACAAACGCATGCGTTTTTACTATTAAATACATTAGCGGCGATTCGCATGCATTCCACTCGCAGGCGAATTCGTTGGCTCTTTTGTGCGTTTTTTTACCGCTGAAAAAACCGCACCTCAACAACGCTACAGTGGAAACAGGCCCATCCACTTGCATTACATGTGCGAATCCGCATGCATTGGACGCATGCGGATTCGCGATAGTGGGAACGAGCCCTTAAAGTAGGGATGATCCATGAAAGTAAGTTCATGCGGACTTGTCTAAATGTTTATGCAAATATATGCAGCTTGAAAATGGACCAATCAATAGAACCTGTGTGAGACTTGACTGGTCAAATTTCAAGCTGAATATATTTGCATACAAATTTACATACATCCTGAGCTGTGGAGCCGAAGTCAGTTGAAGCAATTTTGGTACCTGGAATTGTTGGTTTCACTAAACTGAGGAGTCAGCGTGGGATGATTTTTGTACCTACTCCACAGCTCTGCATAAATCTGCATGAACTCAAATATTTGCATCTCATTGATCATCCCTACTTTAAAGTGTACAAGCATTTATACTTAGCACTTCCTCCAACCCCCTGTGGGCTCCCTCTCCATCCTCCAGGGCTGCTCCGTTCCTCCACTGGCTGGCCTGGTTTAACGGAACCTTAACTGAGAGGGATACGGATGTTTCCTTTTAAACAATACCAGTTGCTTGGCACTCCTGATGATCTGTTGCAGTAGTGGCTGTCTGGCTGAATCTCACACCTGAAACAAGCATGCAGCTAATCCAGTCTGACTTCAGTCAGAGCACCTGATCTGCATGTCTGTTCAGGGGCTGTGGCTAAAAGTATTAGAGACACAGGATCAGCAGAGGAGTC
The DNA here is from genome assembly GCF_040937935.1 of Hyperolius riggenbachi. Taxonomy (NCBI): domain Eukaryota; kingdom Metazoa; phylum Chordata; class Amphibia; order Anura; family Hyperoliidae; genus Hyperolius; species Hyperolius riggenbachi. The sequence continues at coordinate 40,389,918 of NC_090657.1, read as the reverse complement.
GGGCAACTGGTTTTATTTTTTAAAAGAAAAATCCATATACGTCTCAGTTTAGGTTCCCTTTAAAGCTGTGACTGGGCTCAGTCCTGTTCCCCTGTGTATACCTGACTGTGTGCAGCCCCAATGGTGCTTGTGTGGCTGGTTGTCTGTGCATAATACTCCTAGCCACAGGAGTGCGGCCACGGATGTTCAGTCATGCATTTGCAGAACTTCCAGACTACCGAGCTGGACAGCCAGGGCCGGCCCGCCCATGAGGCGGGGTGAGGCGGGTTCCTCAGGCGGCAGGAAGTGGAGGGGCGGCACCAGGCATTAAGAGGAAGTGCCTGCGCCTGGTTCTTGCCGCCCTCAGTAGAGACTGGAGTGTCACTGTAACCTACCGGCTACTGCCGCCTGCCTGCCTGGCCGCCTCAAGTGCTGCAGCGAAGTCTCCCCTGCCTGGCAGTGGCAGCACACCGAATCGGTGAGTGACCCTGGCCTCCTGTGTGCACAGTGACACCGCGCAGGCGGCGCCAGCCCTGCCACTTGTGTGACGGCCCACGCCCACCCACCATGCGGACTTCCGAGGCGAGCTCTGCCGCCTACTAGGCCTCTGACTGTGAGGCTGTCTTGGCTGGCAATAAAAGACAGAGTTACGCTATGCAAGGCTGTGTCAGTTTTATAGGTTGAAGCAAGCTTGTTACAGGGACCAACCTCCCGATAACCTAAAGGTTCAGTTGTCGGATCGGGCAAAATCAACAGGTCTATCTGGTGAGCGAGCTGGCCTTTTATCCTTTTAATCTTAAATGGTGGAGGTTGAGACACGGGCACAGAGTGTGGTGTGTGTTCACTGTGAGAGGGTGCACACATTCCCTTGAAATGGCCATACTGTGATACGCTATGAGGTTTGCACTTTCTCTTCTTTGAGGAATCAAGTGAGGATTACCCACTGCGGATCAAGAACAAGGTCCGAGGGGAGATACACAAGCGAGAATTGCTGGTCCTAAATAGATCAGCGCTTTGATCTGGTGAGCGTGTATTTTGTCTATTGTGCGTGGTGAAGTTTGGAACACAAGGTGGGGTGCACTCATTGTGGTAGGTGCACTCACTTTTGCACGAATTACAGTTTCTAGTGGCCTCAGTAGGTTACAGTATTACGCTATATTTTTTTTTTATTGCATTTTTTTTCTGAGGAACAAGTACAAGTGTGGTCGAAGTTCTATAGGAGTGGAATTCACCTATGATGCCATTATAGCTGATCTGTGACAAGTCAGCCTTAGAACGCCGGTGAGAGTACCCATTTGACTTTGAAATTTAAAGACTGTATATACAGTGGAACTCTACATAGTGTATGCAGTGGAACTTTATATGGAAAGAGACTATAAGAGTGCTGCACGGACATTTTTCTTCAGTGTTGATAAGGGGATAGGTACCCCTAGTCTGTTTAGCGATCCACTTAGGAGTATCTGTGTAAATTAATTGTTAGAGGAGCGCCAGGACCACTTTTGCTTCATATACAATTTATACATTAGGCGGCAGCAGCAGGGCAGATACAGACAATTCCCTGAAGATTTAATGCCTTATATGGCAGCTCGACAAAGATGCAGATCTCTCTCTAATCAGATTCACTTACAGATAAATTTGTCTTTGTTGAATCTGCCAGTAATCTACTGATGTATGGCTACCTTAAGTTTAATGTAACAAATATTCAATACTATGAGCACATTAGGTAAGTCCTCATATTACATGGAGTTGGTAAACTCGGTCAGTGATTGACCAATCATAATTGAAAGTGTGTATCAGGCCTTAGGCCTTGTTCACATTAGGCAAGACATGTGGCCGTGCGTTCGGGACACAAGCGCACCCAATCACACGCCATCCGCGTTGCGCAGCAGATCCTATTAATTACAGTGAATGGAATCAGCAAGGTGCTTTGGCAAAAATGCATTCAGCAGTGCGATAGCACATCACGCTGCTGCGCAGTCTGAGCGTCAGAAGTGCTCTCTATGCACATCTGATGTTCTTGCTGATCGCATATTATACTTGCTGCTGAAATGTGCACGGCAGCGCGTATGGTGTGAATAAGGCCTAAGGGCTTGTTTACACTGAGCGTTTTTGATTTTTCTTTTAAGTGCTGGTGATTTTAGATAAAAGCGCTTGTGCAATGATTTTCTATGAGAGTGTTCACATGTGAGTGTTTCGATTTCATTAAAATCACAAACGCACCACATGTACCATTTTCGGAGCACTTTAGCTCAATGGAAGGTATAGGGTGCTTATATGAATAAATAGATTGTATTTATTCATTTCCGGGTTAAACAGTTCACTTCCTGACTGACGTCAAGAAGTGAAAAAAAATCATCAGTGAGCAAAAGCTGTTAGCAAAGCGCTTCGCTAAGCAAAAAGCTCTAAGAAAAGCACTGTAATAAAAAAATCACAGTATAAATCGGCTGACAGCACTTGCGATAGTGCTGGCGATTTGTAGTGGGAACGAGGCCTTAAGACTTGTACATGCTTTCAATTATAATTGGCCAATCCCTGACCAATATTACCACCTCCATGTAGTATTAGTTCCCCTACACAATTTGCTCATAGTATTCAATATCTGTTGACTCTCATACATGAAAATTGGTCAGTGATTGGTCACTTGTAATTGAAAGTGTGTACCAGGCTTAAATCCCATGCAAAAACGTCAATACATTTCTATGTGCCTTCCTAAATTTTAGGAAGCATCTCTGATTCAGCAATGCAATTATTTTAGTGTTTTAAAAACGACATACATTACTTTATCACATGCTGCATGCAATTTTACATTGACAATGATTGCTACTGTGAAAAAACGGACACATTTATAATGCAAATATACTTATTGTTTGAAAAATGGCATGTGAGAAATGGTTTGCGGCAAACTTTTGCGGAAGTTCGATTCGTCCTATAATGCTCCATTGAGCAGACCTTTGACCCTCTACATCACAGTCAGCAGGCACATTGTCACCAATCAGACTACACTCCCTTGGAGCCCCCCCCCCCCCCCTTATAAAAGGCAAGGTTCTCCTGTCATTCTACTCACTCGTCTACCTACAGTAATTAGTTAAGGGACAGCTGCTGACTGACTCTGCTAGGGAGAGTTTAGTTAGTCTCCTGTAGGCTTGTTCCTAGCTGATTGTTATTCCTTATATTACCTTTCTCTCTCTCTCTCTCTCTCCCTCCCTCCCTCCCTCCCTCCCTCACTCCTCCCGGAGGGAGGAGGGTCTCATCTTCCAGGGAATTGTAGTATTTCAAAAGCCAGCTTACATACCGTGGCTGGGAATTGAACCCAGGCTGGGCTGGGAATTGAACCCAGGTCGCAGTGTGTGGTAGGTAACTCACTTAACCACTATACCACCAACACTACATGCTGAAGCCAGCCTAGCATGTACCATTATGATCAATCCAAGAGAAAAATTAGCTTGCTTAAGGATTTGTAGCATGTCAAAAGCCAACTCACATTGGCTGGGAATAGAACCCAGGCCTACCGCTCTTCTCTTGGATTGATCATAATGGTACATGCTAGGCTGGCTTCAGCATGTAGTGTTGGTGGTATAGTGGTTAAGTCAGGAGGAGGGAGTGAGGGATTCCTGATGTCATAAAGCCGTGTAGACCTGCAATTGAACATTCAATGAGATTTCTGACCTTAAAACACTGCTTTGTAGTCAATACAGAATTTTTTTCTGGGACTTTTGATGTGTATTTTATTGAACCATGTCTTCCTCCAGATATTAGACCCCTTGAAACATCTTTTCTATCATTTTTCCAGTCAGCAGAAATTTTTTCTACATTTTTAAATTTGCCTCCCCATTGAAGTCTATTGCGGTTCGCAAAAGTTTGCGCAAACTGAACCTTCCGTGAAAGTTCGCGAACCGAAAATCGGTGGTTCTGAGTTGTTTCCACAGTGAAGAAATGTACATGTGTGCGTTTATACATTACCTGTCCTGTGTCACGGTGTCCTGCCCCTTTTCCATCAGCCCCATATATGCCATCAGCATGTGTGATGGAAGAGCGGTGGATTAGGATGCTGGATGGGCACTGCGACACAGGATAGGTAATGTATAAATGCACACGTGCCCACCAGGGAACAGCGGCAAGGCTGTGCACTGGGTCAATTTCCAAAAGATTTTAGCATGAAATTAATTGGGAATCGGCCTGTGGTGTATGGGCAGCTGATGGATCTCTCTCTGATCAGAGAGTGATCTATCCCTTGGTGAAATCTGCCCATCACTGCTTGATGTATGGACACCTTAAAGAGGACCTGTAACTTTAAAAAATGTCTCCTGGGGGTACTTACCATGGGAGGGGCAAGCCTCTGGCTCCTATTGAGGCTTCCCTGTCCTCCTCCATCCCACGTTCGCAGTGCTAGCGGTCCCCGAACAGAAGCCATGTAAATATTTACCTTCCCGGCTCCAGCTCAGTAGCAGCTCTAAGCTTGGGGTCATTCGGAAATAGCCAATCCCAATCGGATCTGCTCTACTGCACAGGCGCAATTCGCTTGCACAGTAGAGTGGTCCCGATCGGGATCGGCTATTTCCACCTGATCCCGAGCAGAGAGCCGCTACTGCTCCTTCGCTGGGGAAGGTTAATGATGCCACAGCCGACTTTCCTTGTGGTGTCGGGGGCCCAGCGCAGCCACTGTGGGATGGAGGACAGGGAAAACCTCGATGGGATCCAGAGGCTTCCCCTTCCTGAGGTAAGTACCCCCCAGGGGACATTTATGAAGTTACAGGTTCTGTGTGTGTGATATCCCAGCTGCAGCCTCTCTATTGTCAGGGCTGCCATTGAAATGTGAGCTACAGCAAAGAGAACATTGGGCTCTATTCATAAAGCATTTGCGGTGAAAAAAGTCTTGGAGGGAAAATACCGCATCGGTAATTTAGATTTTTGTGTGCTAATTCATAAAGTTTACACTTGCGATGTAAGGTCGGGGAATTCCCGCACTAAACTGGCGGTGCTGCCTGAGTTGTTACATTTGCTGGCTGAGTTGATATATTTTTCTGTGCAGAGACAGAGTAACTATAAAGGAGGCAGCCCCAGCATCCCTTTACATGTGCATTCTTTTTAAAACTGCCTCTCCTTGCCCGGAATCTTCTCTGAATCTGTCTAATAGTCTTTCTAAACAATCTAATTGCTGCAGCTTAGAAGAACTTCAAGAAATGTTACACATGCAGGCTTTTTGATGTGAAATATATCTGAAAACAGGTACTCAAGGGGTTAAAAAACACAGCATTGGTATTCCGGGATGCATTTTTTGTTCTGTTCTCACTGCAGCAGCCTGGGAGGTCTGTCTCTCCATTAGCTTGGCTGTTAGCCGCTGGCTTATTGCAATATCTAAACAGCCGGTTTTCTGCGCTCACATTTCGCCTGCTCTAATCTTTATGAATTAACCTTCAGTGACGTGTTGTGATAATCTCCACACAATGGCCTCTATTCATAAAACGTTCCCGCATGCTTACCGCTGGAAACAGCTGACTTTACCGACCATTTAGCAAAGTGTTCATTCTTAAAAGCTGTTTCCGCATGAAAATCTCACATTCCTGAACTGTGCGGGAAATTATCGTCTTGTGCGGAGATTATCACAACACAGGTCACTGAAGGTTAATTCTTAAAGATTAGAGCAGGCGGAATACTGTCAGAGAACACTGGCTGTTTAGATAAGGTGATAAGCCAGAGGTAACAGCCAAGATAACAGCTAAGTGAATGAGAAAGACCTCCCAGGCAGCTGCAGCAGTGAGAGGAGAGCAAACAAGGCATTCCGAATACCAAGACTGTGTTTTATTTAACCCCTTGGGTACCTGTTTTCAGATAAAATGTACATCAGACAGCCTGCATATGTAACATTTATTGAAGTTCTTCTAAGATGCAGCAATTAGATTGTTTAGGAAGACTAATAGACAGATTCATTGCGGATTCAGGGCAAGGAGAGACAGAAAAATGCACATGTAAAGGGATGCTGGGGCTGCCTCCTTTATACTAACCCTGTCTCTGCAGGAGAAAATGTATCAACTCAGCCAGCAAATGTAACAACTCAGCAGCACCACCAGTTTAGTGCGGGAATTCCCCGACCTATTATCGCACGTTTAAACATTTTTATGAATTAGCACACAAGTCTAAAATACTGATGCAGTGTTTTCTCTCCAAGATTTTTTTTTTTTTTTTACCGCAAATGTTTTATGAATAGAGCCCAAAACGGTAATTTCCCACACTGCTCAGGAATTTTTCTTCTTAAGTTTTTCCATGTGGAAACAGCTTTTATGAATGCACACTTTGCTAAATGGTCGGGAAAGTCAGCTGTTTTGAGCATTACCGTATGCGGGAATGCTTTATGAATAGAGGCCATTGTCTATACAAGGCTTCCTTAGCCATCCAATCTAGCCTCTGCAATGCTGGGAAATGCTCCTGCAGTCAGCCACTCACATCCTCATGTTACCACATCCTCACAGGGCCAAATCGGAGGGAAAAATAAACTGTAGAGATCATTGGCCAAGGGGAGGGACAAAGGCTGAGGCTGGGTTGCAGTAACTGGCTGGCTAAACTGAGGGGCGGGACTGTCTCGTACAGCAGGAAGCTCATATTGCAGCATGTTGTGGGCGGGGCTTGGCACTAGCATCAGCCTACAGCTATCACTATGGGCTGAGGCTGAGCCTGTCACAGTAAATTCCACTGCCCCCTTGACCAATCACTGGCAGTGGGCGTGGATTTGATGTCAAAAGGAGGGAGATTGGGAAAAGCTTGAATAGCTCTGCCTCCTGCACTTGACTTGTTTGAAATGGATTCCTTTGGCATGGAATCCCACAGCGTGCTGCCTGTCTCCCCTGTACCTGTCATCTTATGCCTGCTCCAGCAGGGCCAGCAGCAGAAGCTAGCCTCATGTCTCAGCATCCTCACATTTACTAGCTGAGCTCACATACTCCCTGTCAGGGGGAGGGACACAGATTGTGCATGCACTGCAGCAGCCCACAGCACATGGCCAGCAGCAGCCCCCCATCACACAGAAGCCATATCTACCCCCCACCCATCACACAGCAGCCGCAGCTGCCTCCCCCGGTCACACAGAGGCCACATCTGCCCCCTCCCCATCACACAGCAGCTGCACCTGCCCTCCTGTCACACCGCAGACACAGCTGCCCCATCACACAGCAGTAGCCCCCCATCACACAGGGAGATGTGGGGAGAGGCAGTGTGTAGCAGGGAGAGGTGAGCTGAGTTTAAAAGTGTAGGTAAGTGGCCAACTGCATTAGGACTGGGCTTGTGTCAGCTAGCTAAGCACAGCAAGAGCAGCCACCAGCACAGCTTAAAGGGATACCTGAGGCGAGAGGTATACGGTGGCTGCCATATTTATTTCCTTTTAAGCAATACCAGTTTCCTGGCTATCCTGCCAATCCCGTGCCTGTAATATTTTTAGCTATAGACCCTGAACAAGTTTGCAGCATGGCAGGTGGTTCTGAGTGTTCTAACAAGATTAGCTGCATGCTTGTTTCTGGTGTGATGCATGCATTACTGCAACCAAATAGACCAGCAGGACTGCCAGGCAACTGACATTTTTTAAAAGGAAATGCATATGACAGCCTCTATATCTCTTGTTACAGTTGTCCTTTAAATGATATATGTGAGTTGAATTAAAAAGGAGTGTTAAATGGAACCCAAGGTGAGATGGATATGGTGGCTGACATGTTTGTTTCCTTTTAAATAATTCAGATTTGCCTGGCTGTCCTGCTGATCCTCTGCCTCTAATACTTTCAGCCATAGACCCGGAACAAGCATATGCTGATCAGATGTCTATGATAAATGTGACAGGATTAGCTGCATGCTTGTTCTGTGTGTGATTTACACCCAACTGACCAGAATTCTCAGGACTGCCAGGCACAGGCAACTGGTATTGTTTAATAGGAAATGCATGTCAGCTTCCATAGGTCTCACACCTTGGCTTCCTTTTACATCAGGGATTTATCTACATCCCAGTAAGTAGCTGATGCCCCCTTTCCCACAAGCAATATTTACCTTTTCTCCAATAGATCAGGAGGGTCTGTATGGTGGATATTGTGGTGAAGCCCCTCCCACAGTGGGATGTCCTTACAGTTTGCTGTCTTTGACCCTCATTGCATTGTGGGAAATTGTGGCTTTCCAACCAACAAGCAAGCAATATCTTCCTCTGTGCATAGAACTCAGTAATGAACATTCTGCGCAGAACACCTGGCAGAACTAAAGATATCACTCGCCACCAGGGATATATTCCAGAATGTAAATCAGGGAGAGGAAAGATTGGTACTTATCCATTAGCCGGGCGCATCCGGCAGGTGGCGCTGTTGTTGCTAATTTCAATCACAAAACTGTGAATGTAAACGCCGGATGTGCCTGGCTAAACTGTATGTAATGCGCCCGGCTAACTGAATGTAAACGCCGTAGGTGGTAACAATATGTATATAAAAGAAGAGTTAATTAAATGACAAATAAGCCGGCGGCAATGTGACAGATCAAGCGGCCGGCTTGCTTCGTGTCTCGCTTCCCCCCCCCCCCCCCGCCCTCTTTTGTATAGAGCCCTAGGGAGGGGACTCGTGTCCCCCCAGAGTCGTTCATCGCAATAAAACAAGCAGGATTCCCTGCCGCGACGAACGACTCTGGGGGGACACGCATGCCCCCCCCCCCCCCCAGGGCTCTATACAAAAGAGGGCAAGGGGGGAGGAGAGCGAGACACGAAGCTGGCGGCCGCTTGATCTGTCACATTGCCGCCGGCTTATTTGTCATTTAATTAACTCTCTCCTTTAATATACATATTGTTACCACCTACGGCGTTTACATTCAGTTAGCTGGGTGCATCCGGCGTATACATTCAGTTTTGTGATTGAAATTAGCAACAACAGCGCCACCTGCCAGATGCACCCGGCTAACAGATAAGTACCGAAAGATTTTACAATTGGAAACCACTTGCTAAATCTATATACTAATATTGTAAACCATAAGTAATTATGTTGTCATTTTCACTACAGTTCCTACTTTAATTCAGTTTAGCTTTACTTACCTGAAGCCTCCTCCAGGACTAGAAGTCTTGTGTAGTCCTCGCTGCAGTTCTGCTGCCACCCATTCTTCCTTTGTCCCCCTCAGCAGTGGCTTCTGTACAAGCACGGGTGTATGCGTGCAATCCTGAGTTCTCATGCCTGGGAGCATTCTGCACAAGTGTGCAGTACTACTGCGCAGAACACTCCCAGCCACAGGCGCATGAGCGGTGCATGCACCCATGCATGTGCAGAAGCCAGTGACCACTATGGAGTGGCCAACAGAAGAATGGGCGACAACAAAACTGCTGTGAGGGACACAGACTTCTAGGGGCTGCAGGAAACCCAAGGTAAGTAAAGCTACATTGATTTCATTTGCCTCATGTTTCCTTTAAGTGCACCTGTAGAATTTTTGTACCAAATTGAACCTCTCTATAAGGGAGATTTGGAACCTGGTATGGGGGCAGTGGCGGACATACGGCCGTGCAGGCCGTGCCGCCGCACGAGGGCCCCTGAAGTTCCGTTTTCTTCAGGGGCCCATTAACCTTCCTGGCGGTAAGCCCGAGCTGAGCTCGGGCTATGCCGCGCAGGAAGATATCTCAGCCCCTGGTGGAGCGATTTGCTCCATTTAAAATGCTGTACGCGCAGCTAGCACTTTGCTAGCCGCGCGTACAGCTTGATCGCCGCTGCTCTGCGGCGATCGCCCGTACGCAGCGGCGCAAGAGGGCCCCCCCCTGCCAGAGCCCTGCGCTGCCCGGACCAATGAGTTCCGGGCAGCGCTATGGGCTGGATCGGAGGTGTCTGATGTCAGGACGTCGGCTGACGTCCATGACGTTATTCCGATCGTCGCCATGGCGAAAGGAGAAGCCAAACAGGGGAGCGCGTTATATACGCGTTCCCCTGTTTGCTATTGATGCCGGCGACGATCGCACTAGAGGGACACATGCGCCCTCTAGTGGTGTTTCATGTAGCTACCACTCTGGTAGCTTTACATGAAACACAAAAAAAAAAATAAAAAAAAAAAGGAATTTTGCCATTTTGTCAAAAAAAATTAACCGCCAGGAGGGTTAAGTATTTTTTTTTTTTTTAATTATTTTATTCCCCGGGGGGCCCCCCGATTCCTATCCTCCCTCCCTCACCTCGGGGGGGGGCCCCCCTCCCGATATGCGCGGCGGGAGAGCGAGCGAGCGAGCGGCAAATGCAGGAAGTCTTCAGGGCTCTTCAGGCATCCGCTAGAGGCCCAGCCGCTTAGTCTCCAATATGTCTCCAGTTGGAGACATATTGGAGACTCAGCGGCTGGGCCTCTAGCGGATGCCTGGAGAGCCCTGAAGACTTCCTGCATTTGCCGCTCGCTCTCCCGCCGCGCATATCGGGAGGGGGCCCCCCGAGGTGAGGAAGGGAGGGAGGGAGGATAGGAGTCGGGCCCCCCACCCGGATAGCTACCCACCCGGCTACCTAACCACCTACCCACCCGGCTACCTACCTACCCACCCACCAGGCTTCCTACCTACCCACCAGGCTTCCTACCTACCTACCCACCCGGCTACCTACCCACCCACCAGGCTTCCTACCTAACCACCCACCTAACCACCCACCCGGCTACCTACCCACCCACCAGGCTTGCTACCTACCCACCCGGCTACCTACCTACCTACCCACCAGGCTACCTACCTAACCACCCACCCGGCTACCTACCTACCTAACCACCCACCCGGCTACCTACCTAACCACCCACCCGGCTACCTACCGGGCTAGTTACCAACCCACCCACCCGGCTACCTACCTAACCACCCACCCGGCTACCTACCTAACCACCCACCCGGCTACCTACCTAACCACCCACCCGGCTACCTACCGGGCTAGTTACCAACCCACCCACCAGGCTACCTACCCACCCACCCGGCTACCCACCCACCAGGCTACCTACCTAACCACCCACCCGGCTACCTACCTAACCACCCACCCGGCTACCTACCTAACCACCCACCCGGCTACCTACCGGGCTAGTTACCAACCCACCCACCAGGCTACCTACCCACCCACCAGGCTACCTACCTACCTACCCACCCACCCACCAGGCTACCTACCCACCCGGCTACCTACCTACCCACCCACCCGGCTACCTACCTACCTACCCACCAGGCTTCCTACCTACCTACCCACCAGGCTACCTACCTAACCACCCACCCGGCTACCCACCGGGCTACCTACCTAACCACCCACCAGGCTACCTACCTAACCACCCACCAGGCTACCTACCTAACCACCCACCAGGCTACCTACCTAACCACCCACCCGGCTACCTACCTAACCACCCACCCGGCTACCTACCGGGCTAGTTACCAACCCACCCACCAGGCTACCTACCTAACCACCCACCCGGCTACCTACCGGGCTAGTTACCAACCCACCCACCAGGCTACCTACCCACCCACCAGGCTACCCACCCACCCACCAGGCTACCTACCTAACCACCCACCCACCAGGCTACCTACCTAACCACCCACCCGGCTACCTACCGGGCTACCTACCTACCCACCCACCAGGCTACCTACCTACCCACCCACCAGGCTACCTACCTACCCACCCACCCGGCTACCTACCGGGCTAGTTAGCAACCCACCCACCAGGCTACCTACCTACCCACCCACCGGGCTACCTACCTACCTACCTACCCACTCACCCACCCACTAACCCACCCACTAGGCTACCTATCCACCCAACCACCCATGGGAGCTGCGCGCCGGATGGAGGCTGGGACAGGAGGTCTGCTGCTGCAGGTGAGTAAATGTTTTTGTTTTATTTATATTAGCAGGTGTATGTTCTGGGCAGGTCTGCCACATGATTGCATGTATTTTCTGGGCATATCTGCCGACATGATTGCACGTATTTTCTGGGCATATCTGCCGACTTGTTTGCACGTATTTTCTGGGCATATCTGCCGACTTGATTGCATGTATTTTCTGGGCATATCTGCCGACTTGTTTGCACGTATTTTCTGGGCATATCTGCCGACTTGATTGCACGTATTTTCTGGGCATATCTGCCGACATGATTGCACGTATTTTCTGGGCATATATGTGTATTTTCTTGAGAAAACCTGCACAATTATGTGAATTTTCTGGGGAAAGGGTCACCAAAACTTGGGCCCACTGTCTTTGCGTTGCACTTTTCAAGGGAACCTGAGGTGAGAATAATATTGAGGCTGACATATTTCTCTCCTTTTAAGCAATACCAGTTGCCTGGCTGCCGTGCTGGTCCTCTGCCTCTTTATTCTTTCAACCATAGACCCTGAACAAGCATGCAGCAGGTCAGGGGTTTCTGACAATATTGTCAGAACTGAGAAGATTAGCTGCATGCTTGTTGCTGGTGTAATTCAGTTTATTACTGCAGCCAAATAGATCAGCAGGGCCGCCAGGCAACTAGTATTGTTTAAAAGGAAATAAACCCTCACCCCGGGTTCGCTTTAAGTTACAGTTAGCTCCGCCCTCATCCGGTCATTGCCACGCCCATTTTTTGCCTATCCACTATTTTTTGCCGCGGCGCGCTTAGCGCGCCGCAGGTTGTAGCCACGCCCATATTTTGTCGCGCCGCGCTACGCGCGCCGCAGGTCATAGGGGGCCCACAATTACAATTTTGCACAGGGGCCCACTGCTGGCTGTGTCCGCCACTGAATGGGGGGTTAGGGAGCACCATTTCTTACCTGGGGACTGCTCATGTAGCCCCTTGTCCCTGTGATGATTGCCAGCTGCAGCTTGCCGCACCTAAAAGAATCCCACTGTAGAGTGTGCTTCTGGCTGCACTGCATACTACAGCTCCCAGTATACATTGCAGCATGCATCTGCTGGCATGCATTGTGGCTGGGAGTGTACTCTACTGCGGGACTCTTTGAAGTAGCCCCTAGTACAGGCATGGGCAAACTTGGCCCTCCAGCTGTTGAGGAACCACGAGTCCCACAATGAATTACAGGAGTCTGACAGCCACAGTCATGACTCATAAAGGCAAACGCATTGGGCTCTATTCTCAATGATTTTCCGCATGCGGAAATGCACTTGCGGTAAATTCCCGACTGAAAAAAAAAACATCTTGACATTCATTTCAATTCACTTTATTGTCATTGTGTAACACAACGAAATTACTTTTCATGACAACCCCACGGTGCATATAGGGAACATAGTGATAGTAACAAGGAAGATAAGAAATTATACAAGTATGCCAGGTATTACAGATGTTTAAACAATTTGTACACAGTGTTCATTATTTCAGAGAGGATTCAGAGTTTATCAAGTTTATGGCGGATGGGAAAAAGCTGTCTTTCAGTCTGTTTGTGTGTGTGCGGATTGATCTAAAACGTTTACCTGATGGAAGGAGCTCAAACAGGGCATTTCCAGGGTGAGTGTTGTACTTGATAATGTTTTTGGCCCTTCTCAAGCTGCGAGTATTATACAAAATTCACAAATGTTTACCCATGAAATTTACCGCATGCGTAAAATTTTACGCATTAATTACCCGTATGCGTAAAAAATTTGGTAAAAGTCCGCAAAAGTCGGTAGTTTCTGCAGAAAAATCAAAATTCACAAAAAAAAAAAAAAAGGCACCTTATTTCTGACTTAACTACCGAATTTTTATTACCTACTCGTACTTGGTGATATATTTCGCTTCCCATTGACTTTAAGGTGCGTACACACGTCGGATAAAAATGAAAGATCACAGACCAATTTTACCCCCTTTCATGTAGTATGAGAACCATACTCTACACAGTCTATTCTATGGAGCTGAACTCCCCATCAGATAGAAATCTTTGCAAGATGCTGCACACAAAGATGCTGTACACATGCAACAGATCAGTATCTGCAAAAGATCTCTTCCTGCAAAAGATCTGTTCCTGCAAAATGCATTCAAAGTCTATGATATCTGCAGATCTCGTACACACCTTGTTTAACGGACAATTATCTGTAGATCAGATCCACCAGGTTGGATCTTCAGATCGGCAGATAATTGTCTGATCTGCAGATGAATGTCCATTAAACAAGGTGTGTATGAGATCTGCAGATATCATAGACTATGCATGCATTTTGCAGGAATGGATCTATTGCAGGAACAGATCTTTTGCAGAAACTGATCTGTTGCATGTGTACAGCATCTTTGTGTGCAGCATCTTGCAAAGATTTCTATCTGATGGGGAGTTCAGCTCCATAGAAAAGACTGTGTAGGTATGGCTCTCATACTACATGGAAGGGGGTAAGATTGGTCAGTGATCTTTCATTTTTATCTGACGTGTGTACGCACCTTTAGAGTCTGGAGCCCCGAGTGCTGTTTGCTGGACTTTAATTATTATTATTTTTTTTTTTGGACAAGTTTCTTTATGCAACTTTTTTTTCCGCATGTTTACTATGTAATTACGCATAATTCCCCAAAAAATTTTACGTATTGTTACCACATGCGGGAAACATGCGGAACATTTTTAGTGAATGTGGAAAAAATGCAGAATTTATCACATGCTGTAATATAGCGGTAAAAAAATCTCTTACCGCATGTGTGATTGAGAATAGAGCCCATTGTGGGATTTGTAGTTCCTTAACAGCTGGAGGGCCAAGTTTGCCCATGCCTGCCCTAGTAGGTAAGTAATGGTGCTGCCCTTAAACACCCCCCCCCCCCCCCCCCAAGCATACTAAGGCCTCCTTTCCACAAACTGTTGACAGGTAGTGAAATGCCTCTCAAACACTCTCAACTGCTCACTTCTGCCTGGTAACTGCTTGTTGCTGCATGATAACTGCTTATTACTGCCTAGTAACTGCTTGCTGAGCACACAGCTCAACCGTACGTGGAAAGGAGGCCTTAGTTAGGAACCTCGCTTATGGCAATTCTGTTTGCAAGAAAATGAAGGTTTACTATTGTTTTCTGAACTAATGCTCTATTCACAATTGTATGTATTTTTTTACTGAACATAAAAAAAAATTGGAGATAAAATACCTCATGTGGTATTTTACACTTTTTTTTTTTTATTATTCCAAATTCACAAAGGTTTTCACCTATGAGGCAGAAGTTTGGTAATTTACCAAACAAACTGCCTCAATCCACTAAGCCCTGGTCGGTAAGTTACACTTACCAGCCTTCTAGCAGGGCAGCAGGCAGGGTGCAGTGTGTGTGACTCAGAGGTTTTCCAGACTGTGCCGCCTGTCATCCCATTAATGTGCTGGAGCCACCAGGGGGAGCTCTTCTATGTACTAAAGTACAAATATGCACATCTAAAGGGATGCCGGCAGAGTTGTAGCTTGCCTCTGCATTGATACACTGAAAGTCCCACCTGCATACCTATTGCATCCAATTGGCATGAGAAGCAGGCTGTGTGGCTCTCCCTATTGGCTGCCAGGTTCTCCCCAAAGGCTGTCTGTTAAGTTACTGCACAGAGACAGCATGAGGAGAACAGGTTGTCGGCTGCAGTGGGCTGGAGAAAATTACCAAATGCTTTTGTCCGGTAAATGAAGTGTGCAAATCATTGTGAACTGACATTTCTTGCCATTTCCCAGCGTAATTATGGCATAAGTCGGTAATTTACCTCACTAGTCGGGAAGGGGTTTTTTTTTTTTTTTTTTTTTTTTTTTGTGTGGTAACAAGTTTAGTGAATTGTAATTTGGGAAGGTGATCAGAGATTTTGAGCATTAATGAATGTGGTAGAGCCCATTGTACTTTAAAGTAGGGGTGATCCATGAAAGTAAGTTCATGCGGACTTGTCTAAATGTTTATGCAAATATATGCAGCTTGAGAATGGACCAATCAATTGAACCCGTGTGGGACTTGACTGGTCAAATTTCTAGCTGAATATATTTGCATACAAATTTACATACATCCTGAGCTGTGGAGCCGAAGTCAGTTGAAGCAAATTTGGTACCTGGAATTGTTGGTTTCACTAAACTGAGGAGTCAGAGTTGGATGATTTTTGTACCTACTCCACAGCTCTGCATAAACTCAAATATTTGCATCCCCTTGATCATCCCTACTTTAAATTGTACAAGCATTTATACTTGGCACTTCCTCCAACCCCCTGTGGACTCCGTCGCCATCCTCCAGGGCTGCTCCATTCCTCCGCTGGCTGGCTGGTTTAACAGAACCTTAACTGAGAGGGATATGGATGTTTCCTTTTAAATACCAGTTGCTTGGCACTCCTGTTGCTTTATTTTGCTGCAGTAGTGGCTGAATCACACACCTGAAACAAGCATGCAGCTAATCCAGTCTGACTTCAGTCAGAGCACCTGATCTGCATGTCTGTTCAGGGGCTGTGGCTAAAAGTATTAGAGACACAGGATCAGCAGAGGAGTCGGGCAACTGGTATTATTTTTTTAAGGAAAAATCCATATACTTCTCAGTTTAGGCTGTAGCGTTCCTACAATAGGGCGCAGGGGGGCGTGGCGCACCGGGTGCCAGCCAGGGGGGTGTCGCCACGATCCCCCATGCAGCCGCAGCAGGGGAAGAGCAGCGCTGGAAGGAGGGGTGACAGGGATAGCGGCGGGGAGGGGGTGAAAGATCCCCCCCCCCCTCCCTCACCTGGGTCCCCTCCTTCCGCCTCTCTTCCCCTCCAAATGACAGCGGGGGCAGTGGGCAACTTAGAGTAAGGGCGGGCAGAGACTACTACTCACTTTACGTCTGGCTGCGTTCCAGCAGCTGTAACGCTGGGTCGCCATCACATGCCTCTTCTCCGCCTCCAATGCTGTGACACGCATTGGAGGCGGAGAAGAGGCACGTGACGGCGGCGGAGCGCTCCAGCTGCTGAAACGCAGCCAGACGTAAAGTGAGTAGTCTCTGCACACCCGCCCGCCCTTACTCTAAGTTGCCCGCTGTCATTTGGAGGGGAAGAGAGGCGGAAGGAGGGGACCCAGGTGAGGGAGGGGGGGGGATCTTTCCCCCCTCCCCGCCGCTATCCCTGTCACCCCTCCTTCCAGCACTGCTCTTCCCCTGCTGGAGCAGCTATACTGGGGGCATCTATACTAGCTATACTGGGGGCAACTAAACTAGCTATTTTGGGGGCATCTGTACTGGGGGGCATCTGTACTGGGGGGCATCTATACTGGGGGCATCTATACTGGGGGCATCTATACTGGGGGCATCTATACTGGGGGCATCTATACTGGGGGCATCTATACTGGGGGCATCTATACTAGCTATACTGGGGGCAACTATACTGGGGGCATCTATACTAGCTATACTGGGAGCATCTATACTAGCTATACTGGGAGCATCTATACTAGCTATACTGGGAGCATCTATACTAGCTATACTGGGGGCAGCTATACTGGGGGCAGCTATACCAGCTATACTGGGGGCAACTATACCAGCTATACTGGGGGCAACTATACCAGCTATACTGGGGGCAACTATACTAGCTATACTGGGGGCAACTATACTAGCTATACTGGGGGCAACTATACTAGCTATACTGGGGGCAACTATACTAGCTATACTGGGGTCAACTAAACTAGCTATACTGGGGGCAACTAAACTAGCTATACTGGGGGCAACTAAACTAGCTATACTGGGGGCAACTATACTAGCTTCACTGGGGCAGCTATACTGGGGGCAACTGTACTATCTATACTGGGGGCAACTGTACTATCTATACTGGGGGCAACTGTACTATCTATACTGGGGGCAACTAAACTAGCTATACTGGGGGCAACTAAACTAGCTATACTGGGGGCAACTAAACTAGCTATACTGGGGGCAACTAAACTAGCTATACTGGGGGCAACTAAACTAGCTATACTGGGGGCAACTAAACTAGCTATACTGGGGGCAACTAAACTAGCTATACTGGGGGCAACTAAACTAGCTATACTGGGGGCAACTAAACTAGCTATACTGGGGGCAACTAAACTAGCTATACTGGGGGCAACTAAACTAGCTATACTGGGGGCAACTAAACTAGCTATACTGGAGGCAACTAAACTAGCTATACTGGGGGCAACTATACTAGCTATACTGGGGGCAACTATACTAGCTATACTGGGGGCAACTATACTAGCTTCACTGGGGCAGCTATACTGGGGGCAACTGTACTAGCTATACTGGGGGCAACTATACTAGCTAATACTTTAAATTACAGTTAGCTCCGCCCTCATGCGGGCATGACCACGCCCATTTTTTAAAGGGGGGGGTGTCTTTTAATACCCAGCACCGGGTGCCAAATGCCCTAGGTACGCCTCTGAGTTTAGGTTCCCTTTAAAGCTGTGACTGGGCTCAGTCCTGTTCCCCTGTGTATACCTCACTGTGTGCAGCCCCAATGGTGCTTCTGTGGCCGGTTGTCTGCGCAGAATACTCCTAGCCACAGGAGTGCGGCCACGGATGCTCAGTCATGCATTTGCAGAACTTCCAGACTACTGAGCTGGACAGCGGATAAATGGATGGGACTGGGAGGATGGTGAGGAAGCCCATGGCCTACAGGGGGCTGGAGAAAGCACCCAGGTAACTATAAATGCTTGCAGTCTGGAAGTCTTGGGTTTCCTTTAGGACCGACAGGAGGTTGAACTGTGTGCTTGTTGGGCAGTTCCGTGTCCCGTCTGCTGCCTGCCAGTTGGTATGGGTCAGCCATCCTGCAGCACAGTAGGTCACACAGCATAGCATCACCAGGTCAGTGGGTCACTCAGCCAGTTGACACAACACAGTCCGCATCACCAGCTCATTAAGCCAGGCAGCACAGTTCCACAAGCTTGTTAAGTCAGCACTGCTCCCATCACTGCCAGTCCAGCCAACACAACATCACCAGCAGGCCAGCCAAGAACAAAACCCAGGCCAACACAGCTCTGCCATTATTGTAAAATGCTGCCTGTTTATGATATTTCTATGTGGGAAGGAACACGTGTCACAGCTTGACTCTGGCCTGGTGCCCCAGATCTCCCAGGGCCCTAGCAATGCCCCTGGTCAATGAAATGGTAACAATTTTGTGTTGATGTCAATTTTATATTGATTGGAGGCAATTTTTTGCTGCTTAGAATTTGACCATTAAAATATAGCCAGTATTTGTTATAGAGTCCCTGACTAGGGATCAGCAATGAAATGCAAATGATAGCAATCTGGTGCAGTATTATGCAAAATTTACATGCAAATGTATGCATCTTGGAAATGGACAATTGCCATGGCAGGATTTATCTGACCAATTTCTAAGCTGTATATATTTGCATATAAAATTGCATGATCCTGCATCAACTTGTTAGCATTTGCATCTAATTGACCCTCCCTACTACTGCGTTGTGGGTGTTCCCTCCTCCTGCACACAGGTGGTCTTAGTTCCAACTATGAGGGCCCGTTTCCACATGTGCTGAGCGGAATCCCTGCTGATGAAATCGCGCATGTGATTCCGCATGCGTTTTTTCCTGCGATTTCACATGTGATTTTGCATAGGTTAGTAGTGATGCGATTTTAACCATGTCTCTGCCTGTGTGATTTAACATTACTTTCTATGCGAAATCATGGTAAAATACGCATGCCAAAACCGCATGCGATTTCCCTATTAAATACATTAGCGGCGTTTCGCATAGCGGTGTGCGGGATGCAAATTCTGATGGCTCTGCCATGCAGATTTCTCCCGCACAGAAAAACACTCACGATTACTGACAAGTGGAAACTGAGCCATCCACTTGTATTGGCCATGCAGACAACGCATGTGGATTTGCGATAGTGGAAACGGGCCCTAAGCTGTTTTCTGACCACCAGGGGAATTGGTCTGGTGTGAAGTGCATTCATGAAGGGTTTTTTTTTTTTTTTGGGGGGGGGGGGGAAGGGGGTGATGTGTTATTTTGGAAGGAGGGTGGGTTATACAGTAGTATACATGGTGGATATGCTGCTGTGGTGGATAACAGGTCTGTGTATATATACATATTTTCAATTGGATATAAATTATATGGGACCTGGATTAATATAATACACTTTCTATTGGTTTTAGATGGGGTGTGTGTTTGTGTGTGTGTTTTTTTTATGTTTTCTTTAATGCTGCATTTCCACTTGTGCGGTGCGAAATCACCGCTGACGAAATTGCATGCGGGTGCAATTTTTGCATGGGTTTTCCTGCGATTTTTGCATAGGGTAGTAGGTGTGCGATTTTAACCATGTCACTGCCTGTGTAAATTAACATTACCTCCTATGCGAAATCATGGGGAAAAATGCATGCCAAACCGCATGCGATTTCCCTATTAGATACATTGTATGCGATTCGCTGTGCGGGGAGCGAATTCTGATGGCTCTGCCATGCAGATGTTCCCCGCACACAAACGCTCCACACAACGCACAAGTGGAAACGGGCCCATCCACTTGTATTGGCTGTGCGAATCCGCATGCAGACTCGCTATAGTGGAAACGAGCCCAAATGCATTTAAAACCCAGTGCAATGTTCTGGGCCTGAGCATGTTTATGTCCACTTTTAAGGGGACGGAAGCGCACTAGTGTATTCAGACCCTGAGGCCAGAAACCCACTAGGAGCGACTTCTAATTGCTAGTGATTGGAAAAGGCTCTTGCTAATGCAATGCTATGGGGGATTTTTATAAAACCAAATCACTCAAGTGGGATCACACCCATAGTATTACATTAGCAAGAGTTTTCAAATCGCAAATCGCTCAGAAAATTGCTCCTAATGGGTTTCTGGCCTCAAGCTGCATTTATATTCAAAATTTGCATAATGCTACATCAACTTGAAATTATTTGCATCCCATTGACCATCCCCACTGCAAATCATTCTGGCATCAGCAGTGTCTGATCATAAAGAGAAATATTTTTTTTTCCTTCAGTTTTAACAGCTTTTTTTTTTTTTTTTTTTTTTTTTTTTTTTTACCCTGTAATATCTATATTTTCACCAATTGCCATCCGGGACAACACGAGATCCGGTCCCGCCCAGGATCTGGGGAAACACAACCCCCAAGAAGATTAAAAGCCCCCGCCCTCCCTCAAACCTCAGTTTATCTGTGTTTCCGCAACGGAAACACCTCGGAAGACAAGCTCCCGTTTGTTGTTTTTTTTCTACTAACTAGAGGGTGAGTCCACAGCAGGAGGAAAGGCGGCTTGGGCGGAACAGAGGATGGACCCCGAAAAGGGAACGCCGGCTGCATTCCTCCACATGCGGCGGGTAAAGGCTTCTGTGCAGTGTATGGCCGTTACTCCGCACGCCCACTCTCAGACGCCGGCTCTGCAAGACGCATCCGCGCTCTGATCGGCCTCCGGTAGTGACGTAGGGTGTGTGGCCGGAAGGGGGGCGGATCCGGAGAAACCAGGAAGTACTCGGGCGGACTCTTGGCGTCTCCATTACACCGACAGCCTTCCACAGCGGCAGTTGCGTCTTGGCGTGGAAGGATGTCGCAACAGAGGGGAGAGCAAGCCCAGCAGCAGCAACCACAGCGGGAAACAGAGGCTGCGAGCTCAGCTACCAAACATTCACCACAGCAGCCATCGGGAACAAGTGGGGTAAGCCTCCAGTGGAGGATGAGGCTTTATCTTTGCTTACCATGTTTTTCAGGTGATGGCATTATCAAGTCTTTTTGTCTTATCTGCTTATTTCTAGACAAAGGCTGACCCTAAAGCTCCTGCACAAGCTAAAAACTACAAAAGATGTGGCTTATGTAGCAGTAAAATTGCATTAGATGCCCCTAGAAATGTATGCCAGGGTTGTACTGATGCCATTGTCGCTTCACATTCCTCAGATATTCTTAAGGGGGTCATGGAGGCAGTGAATAAAAATATGCAGGAGACATTAGACAAATTCAAGGAATCATTTGTTCCTCCAGCTTCTGAGCCCCTTCCAGGTTCCTCTTCGGGCTTATTGCACCAGTCTTCTCCCTTAGATTTTTTGGGGGGCGAGGAGAATGAGGGTGAGGAGGAGGAGGGGGTTTCTGTCTCTCAAGAGGAGGGGGAGCAGCCTCAGTCAGAGGATTCGGATAGGGAGGATGTTGTTAAAACCCCAAGGTTTTTGTTCACTCCAGACGAATCTTCTGAGTTACTCATGTCTCAATGGCGAGATTCTGAAAGGCCCTTGTTTGTCCCCAAATCCGCAAAGAGGAAGTATCCCTTTGAACAGGCAGATATCGAGAAATGGACAAAATGCCCAAAATTGGATGCTTCTTTATCCAAATATTCCAAGGACTCCGATTTATCCTTTGAGGATGCAGGAGTCCTTAAGGATGTGATGGATAAAAAAGTTGATTCTCTGCTTAAAAAAGCTTGGGAATCTGCCGCTTTCGGATTCATCCCAGGTATTTCAGCAACATGTATTGCCAGAAATCTTAGAAATGTGTTCGATAAGATTATCCATCCAAATTCTAAGGGGGTGCCTCTTAAAGACTACGCATCTTCATTGCCGGTAGTCCTGAGAGCAGTCGCTTTTTTAGCTGATGCGGTTACTGAACTCATTCGCGTTTCTGCGCGCACTACAGCGCTCGTTAACTCTGCCAGAAGGGCTGTGTGGCTGAAAACCTGGGAGGGAGACCAGACATCTAAGAATAGATTATGCTCTATTCCTTTTGAGGGGAACCTTCTGTTTGGGTCAGAATTGGATGAAGTTCTGTCCCGCTCAGCAGAGAAAGGCAAACAATTCCCGAACAAGAGAGAGAATTTTAAGGGAAAGAAACCCTTTATTCCCAATAAGCAATCGACGGATCTATCGAAAGGTAAGAATGTGCAGAGGAAGTGGTCCTTTCCGAAAGGGAGGGGCAGAGGGGGATTCACTCTTGGTAAAACTGAACCCCCCCAAGACCAATAAATGACTTTTTGCCAGTAGGGGGACGACTGGTTTATTTTCGGTTAGTGGGAGAAGTTAATTCCCGATCCTTTTGTGTTTCGAATTATAAAGCAGGGCTATCGTCTTCAATTTTCCAGTCCTCCCCCTCAAAGGAAGTTTCTCAATCCTATTCCAAAGGACCCCGAAAAGGCCTTGGGATTGGAGTTAGAAATTCAAAAACTATTGGAGAAGAGAGTAATTGTTTCTGTTCCCCAGGAAGAGGATTTCCGGGGCTATTACTCCCACGTGTTTCTGGTGAAGAAAACCAGCGGGGAGTTCAGGTTTATCCTGAATTTGAAGTCTCTCAATCCGTTTCTAGTTTACAAGAAATTTCGGATGGAGAACATCTACTCTGTAAGAGCTCTATTACAGGGCAAGGAATTTTTTGTTTCAATAGACCTCCGAGATGCTTATCTGCACATTCCTATTTTTTCAAATCCTCAAAGATTCCTGAGATTTGCAATAAAAGATCAGTCCCACATCCGCCACTTCCAATTTCAGGCGATGCCCTTCGGGATAGCATCTGCACCCCGAATTTTTACAAAAGTTCTAGCAGAAGTGATGAAACAGTTAAGGCTCCAGGGGATTTCAGTGGTCCCATATCTGGACGACCTTCTAATCTTTGCAGAGTCAAAGGAATTGGTCACGTCCCACAGAGACATGGCGATAAAATTAACGGAAGTAGGGTGGCTAATAAACTACGAAAAGTCATCACTGACCCCTGTTCAGGAGATTACTTTCCTGGGTTACAAAATAAACTCTTTAGACAGGAAGATTTATTTACCCATAGAAAAGATCACGAGGATTCAACTGGAAGTAAATCAATTGCGGGCAAGAGAGACTTGTCCTCTTCGCCTAATCATGCGAGTGCTAGGTCTATTTTCTTCAGCAATCCCTGCAGTCACTTAGGCTCAAGCCCACGGCAGGGAGCTTCAAGCAGTACTTTTGGCCAATTGGGACAAATCCCAGCAGTCTCTGGATCTCCCAATTGTTATCCCAGAGTCAGTAAGGGGCAGTCTGTCTTGGTGGCTGAGCAATCAAAATCTAATTCAGGGGAGATTTTGGAGACAATACGATCCAGTAAAGATCTTTACGGACGCAAGTTCCTGGGGCTGGGGTGCAACAGCTATGGGGCAGCATGTCCAGGGGAGCTGGCCTTGCCCGGTAAGGAAAAGGTCGTCCAATTTCAGAGAACTACTGGCAGTACAAAGGGCTTTTGTATCTTTGCAATCTCTGATAGAGGGAAATCACGTTTTGATTTTTTCAGACAATGTCACAACAGTGGCTTATCTGTCCAAGCAGGGGGGCACCAGATCCAAGGATCTGATGCGCCTGTCGGCGGAGATTCTTGGCTGGGTAGAACCTCTAATTCTATCCTTATTGGCGGTCCACATAAGAGGGGTCCTCAATGTAGAGGCAGATTTCTTGAGTCGTCAGCAAGTCAGTCAATCAGAATGGGAACTGCATCCGGAGGTTTTCCAGTTAATTATGGACAAATTCGGAGTTCCAGAGATAGATCTCTTCGCGTCCCCACACAACGCGAAGGTAAAGCATTTTTTCTCCCTCCACAAATGCCAGAGTTCGATGGGATTGGATGCCCTAACCCTTCCTTGGGGATTCAGGTTGAGTTATGCCTTTCCCCCGATAACCCTCCTTCCACAAGTATTAGGGAAGTTTCAAGGGGAATCGGGGAAATTAATTCTTGTAGCTCCACTATGGCCAAAGAGGCCATGGTATGCAACTCTTCTCAGAATGGCAACGGAACCTCCTTTTCCTCTGCCAGTTCGACCAGATCTATTGATCCAGGGTCCCTTAATTCATCCCAGGCCCCAGTTATTCAAACTGGCCGCCTGGATCCTGAGAGGGTGATTTTAAGGGACAAAGGTATCTCTGAAAAGGTTATTGACACACTTTTAAAGTGTAGAAAGCCGGTGACTCAGAAGATCTATCGTAAGGTGTGGACAGTTTACTTAAGCTGGTGTTCCTCCCACTCAAAGAATCATCAGTTGACCAGTTCAGTATTAGATTTCCTGCAGGACGGGTTTGATATGAGGCTAGCTCCTAGTACTCTCAAGGTACAATGTTCAGCCCTATCTATCTTGTTGGACAGGCATTTAGCACAGGAGGAGATAGTAAATAACTTCTTTAAGGCTTTACAGAGGTCTACCCCAGTAAAACAGAAAATATTTCCGGAATGGAATTTATCTCTGGTCTTGAACAGCCTCACTAAGGCTCCCTTCGAACCAATTGAGGAAATAGATATTAATCTTCTAACCCCTAAACTGGCCCTTTTAATTGCAGTTACGTCAGCCAGACGATTAAGCGATCTTCATGCTTTATCCGTTAAAGATCCTTTCCTAATTATATGTTCAGATAGTGTTAGGTTGAGACTAGACCCAGCTTACCTGCCTAAGGTTGCATCAGAATTTCACAGATCTCAAGAGATTATTTTTCCATCCTTCTGTCCCAATCCCTCGGGGGAAAGAGAGGAGAGTTTTCACTGTTTAGATGTCAGAAGATGCCTTCTGGTTTACCTTGAAAGGTCCAGGGAGTTTCGTAAATCTAGCAGTCTGCTGGTCTCATTTTCAGGGAAGAATAGGGGCCTCCAAGCATCCAGACAAACAATAGCCAGATGGGTCAGACAGGCCATCTCCCTAGCTTATGAAAGTAGCGATTGTCCAGCACCAGCTAATATTAAAGCACATTCTACCCGTTCATTATCCACATCATGGGCTGAGAGAGCAGGGGCCACCATCCAACAGATATGCCAGGCGGCAACATGGTCAAGCACCTCAACCTTTATCAAGCATTACAGAGTGGATGTGCTGTCCCAGCAGGACCAGTCGTTTGGCAGAAAGGTGCTACAGGCGGTGGTCCCTCCCTAGGTGAGTCTTTAAATAAATTAAAGACTTTCTTGTCTATCTCTCGTGTTGTCCCGGATGGCAATTGGAGAAAGACTCCTATTAGACCTACCGGTAATGGAGTTTCTAATTGCCATCCGGGACAAGGATTACTACCCTTCCCTTTTCTGTCTCGCACCTTTCGCTATTTAGAGTTAATCCACAGGGAGGATTAGAGGGCCACCTTTGGGTGTATATATATTTTATTTTTCTCCTTCATCTTGGTGTTTCTAGTCTTATGTACTTTCAGACGCACTGAGGTTTGAGGGAGGGCGGGGGCTTTTAATCTTCTTGGGGGTTGTTTCCCCAGATCCTGGGCGGGACCGGATCTCGTGTTGTCCCGGATGGCAATTAGAAACTCCATTACCGGTAGGTCTAATAGGAGTCTTTTTTTTTTTTTTTTTTCCCTGTAATATCTATATTTTAAACCTTTGACTTCCACCTGTAGATATCAGTTATTGCTAGGGGATAGTTTGGGGCCCCAGTGCTCTACAGATGCATTGCTCTGCCATTGCCTAGCACTGCATACATACAGCACTGAGGTACTTAACCTGTCCCCCCCCCCCCCCCCCAAACAGCAACCCCATCCGATCATTACTGACATGCAGGCTGGGGATAATGGTCTGCTGCATGGCCAGCTAGTAGTGAAATGCGGTATCCTTTGAATCAGGAGGGGCCAAACTGTGGGACTTGTCATGCAAAAACTGATAAAAAGTTTGTATGCATTTTTCCTACTAAAAAATTCATTAACATGATTATTGGGGAAAATATAACCAGCTTGTCTTTAGTTTATTATATTTTGAATGTATGGGCCCATATGCAAGTCACTTTTTCTCCTGAGTTACCTCCTAGAAGATAACAATTTTTTTTTTTTTTTTCAAATAAAGTTTTAGCATTTTACAATTGAAAAAGCGCTATCAAAATCCTTTTGAGTATTCTCTTGTTTGCTGGGGGTTTAAAATGCATTTTATAGCAATGTGTGAAAATCTCACCTAGAAGAAAGTGAATTGCATATGGGCCATGGAGTAACAGCTCAGGAATGGGAAGTGGTGAAAATCTCCTTTCCTTTGGTTTCTGATGGATTATTGCAGTGCATGGAAAATGGATGCCAGATGTGATACAGATGGCATTTATTATTATACTGACCAGTGAAGCCTGGTAAACACTTTCAAATAATTTTTAAAATAGCAGTTGTAGCGCTCTGCACTTATTTAATTTGAAATGAGGCTGCAAAGTACAAGGGGTTATACTCCCATCCCCTTCGAAAAACGAAAACTGGTAATATTAATACTTGCGCCAAAACTACAGTAAATTGCTGAAGCGTTTAATTCATTCTAAACCTAAAACAATATATTAAAACAGTATTCCTGCCAATAGTTACTGATAAAAAGCAGAATCGGCACTTGCATGTGATCACAGCAACATTCACTCCCCCACACTGTAAAAAATACAAGCACTTCCCATCTAACTCATACGTATCATCAGTAAAATTTCCTCCTCTTATCTAGCTTCAATGTTTTGCCCTTCTGTTGTCAGGATCATATAATCTTTGATACTCCTCTTCTATGGAGGTTCTATTGAAAGTTCACTTTGCAAAGATCTGTACAACTCACTTTTCCAAGAGAGGGGGAGATAGTCTGTGCTTGCTGCAGACGACAGCGTTTTTTCCGCTCTTACCGGACGGCAGTGAGTAGTGGGAATTAGATGTCTGCACTCTGTTCCTATCTGCTTCTGTCAGGCGGCGGTGAGTGGTGTGCCTCGGCCGAAGGCTCACTCACTCTCACAGTCCTCTCAGGTCTCTGTATTGCTGGCCCAATTTCTGATCGGCAAAACACTCTGGCGTACTCGTTCGGGTGACGTCACCTCCTTACAACCAATCTGCTGACATGTTTCGGTAGGCCCGCCTACCTTCCTCAGAGCTGATTTCCATTGGGCCAGTCTTACTGTTTATATACACGCCTTCTCTCCACCCCTCTCTTTCACATATAGTGTCAGTGTGTGTCTCAGTGTCAGTGTGTGTCTCAGTGTCAGTGTGTGTCTCAGTGTCAGTGTGTGTCTCAGTGTCAGTGTGTGTCTCAGTGTCAGTGTGTGTCTCAGTGTCAGTGTGTGTCTCAGTGTCAGTGTGTGTCTCAGTGTCAGTGTGTGTCTCAGTGTCAGTGTGTGTCTCAGTGTCAGTGTGTGTGTCTCAGTGTCAGTGTGTGTGTGTCTCAGTGTCAGTGTGTGTGTGTCTCAGTGTCAGTGTGTGTGTGTCTCAGTGTCAGTGTGTGTGTGTGTGTCTGTGTCAGTGTGTGTGTGTCTGTGTCAGTGTGTGTGTGTCTGTGTCAGTGTGTGTGTGTCTGTGTCAGTGTGTGTGTGTCTGTGTCAGTGTGTGTGTCTGTGTCAGTGTGTGTGTCTCAGTGTCAGTGTGTGTGTGTCTGTGTCAGTGTGTGTGTCTCAGTGTCAGTGTGTGTGTGTCTCAGTGTCAGTGTGTGTGTGTCTGTGTGTGTGTCTCAGTGTCAGTGTGTCTGTGTGTGTGTCTCAGTGTCAGTGTGTGTGTGTGTGTGTGTGTCTCAGTGTCAGTGTGTGTGTGTGTCTCAGTGTCAGTGTGTGTGTGTGTGTCTCAGTGTCAGTGTGTGTGTGTGTGTGTGTCTCAGTGTCAGTGTGTGTGTGTGTGTGTGTCTCAGTGTCAGTGTGTGTGTGTGTGTGTCTCAGTGTCAGTGTGTGTGTGTGTGTGTGTCTCAGTGTCAGTGTGTGTGTGTGTGTGTGTGTCTCAGTGTCAGTGTGTGTGTGTGTGTCTCAGTGTCTGTGTGTGTGTGTGTCTCAGTGTCTGTGTGTGTGTGTGTCTCAGTGTCTGTGTGTGTGTGTGTCTCAGTGTCTGTGTGTGTGTGTGTCTCAGTGTCTGTGTGTGTGTGTGTCTCAGTGTCTGTGTGTGTCTCAGTGTCAGTGTGTGTGTGTCTCAGTGTCAGTGTGTGTGTGTGTGTCTCAGTGTCAGTGTGTGTGTGTCTCAGTGTCAGTGTGTGTGTGTGTGTCTCAGTGTCAGTGTGTGTGTGTGTGTCTCAGTGTCAGTGTGTGTGTGTCTCAGTGTCAGTGTGTGTGTGTCTCAGTGTCAGTGTGTGTGTGTCTCAGTGTCAGTGTGTGTGTGTGTCTCAGTGTCAGTGTGTGTGTGTGTGTGTCAGTGTGTGTGTCTCTGTGTCAGTGTCAGTGTGTCTCTGTGTCAGTGTCCGGCTCAGATCTAAGCAAGATAACATTTTGTATTAGCTCAGAACCATTAGCATTATATTAAATATGTTGACTGGTCTGTCAGAAGGGTGGGGGATGGATGAATTGGGTAGGAGAGGTTTCAGGGGTGTGCAATGGGTGAATCCAATAAGTTTAATTACTACACAAAAAAGGAAATCTACTAGGTAAGGCCACTAATGATACAAATTGTTTACAAACGATTCCTCATATGAATGATTGGAAATGATTGTTTGACACTTTTAACACTGGACAAAAATCTCTTAACCAATCTGATCAGATTAATTGTATATGTATATATGTATATATAATTTTTTTTTTTAAGGATTCTGCCAATCTGATAAAACTGACTAGGAGATTTTTGTCTATTAGTGGTCCCAAGGTAGCATTTCCAATTGTTCATGTGAAGATTGTTTGTGAACAATAGTTTGGCAAATTGTACCATTAGTGGCCACCTTTTTTTAAAGACTTCCTCATCTTCACTTAAAGGAATCTTCAGGCAAAAAAAAAATCAGCGTTACTCACCTGGGGCTTTCTCCAGCCCCTTGCAGCCAACTGCTCCGCTCTCCGCTGCTGTCCAGGGCTCTCCGCACAGTGCAGAACTACTGTGCCTGCCCAGTGCGCTGCGGACAACATGGCCATGATTGACAGCGACCCTTCACGCAGGTGCAGGAAGGATGACATCGAGGTCATTCTCTGCACTCTGTGGGGAGACCGGGATGGCAGCGGAGAGAACAGATCAGTCGGTGTGGGACAGTCGGCTGCAAGGGGCTAGAGAAAGCCCCAGGTGAGTAACGCTTTTTTTTTTTTTTTTTTTTTTTTCCCTGATGATTCCTTTAAGTCAGATGGGGTCAAAAACAATTTTTAATCCTTTGGGTGCCAATGTTCCTATTTCGAGTTATTTATCTTTTTTGTCTGTGTTGCACCTCCTCCAAACGGGGTTGAAATTTTTCCAGTGCACAATTTGAGGTGTATTTTGGTTTGCATGTGCTTGCATGCAAGACTTTCTGCATAATCTTGTTCTCCTTATCCATCAGAAAGGCGTATGCTTGGCCTGAAATGTAATCTACAGCAGGAATATAACCCCAAACACACACTCAAATTGAGTAAAATGTATATTTAGCGCAATGAAGTTGTAACGATCGGTGTCAGCACGCAGAGAGAATCTGATTATCGGTGATCTGCAGTGTCACCAAGAATACAGATATATATCTGATTATTGATGATCTGCAGAATCACCGATAATACAAATATATTGCTAACCTCTGGACACCTGGATAATGTGAGTGTTTGGTGTAACGGTAGTACTTTGAGTATAGCACAGGAAATTAGAGACAGTATGGGCAATACAGCTCTAGAGAAAAGGAAACCTTCCAGTAGCCTGAGACTCCCCAAGGGGTGGAGCTCGAAGAAGGAAGGTCCAGAGAGTGAGTGACAATCAAGATAAATGTCAGAGTGATCTGGAGACTATCTCTTAATAGTAGAGATAGCTCTCGAGGTCGGGCAAGCCAGGTCGGCAACACAGTCAGATAAGGTACATAGACAGAATGCTGATTCGGTATCCAAGGATAGCAAAGTTTGGCAACAGAGTATCAGATATGCGAGGTACCGAATCAGAGATCAGAGGAGTAGTCAGGAAAGCAATAAGTCATAACAGATATCAAACAATGCCTAGCCTGGGTGTGAGGTCGTTGGTCTCTACACCCTGGAACTAGTCTGATGTATAACAGAATGGTAACACAAGTTCCCTAGTCTGGGTGTGAGGTCCGTGGTCTCTACACCCTGGAACTAGTCTGATGTATAACAGAATAACACAGGTTCCCTAGTCTGGGTGTGAGGTCCGTGGTCTCTACACCCTGGAACTAGTCTGATGTATAACAGAATGGTAACACAAGTTCCCTAGTCTGGGTGTGAGGTCCGTGGTCTCTACACCCTGGAACTGGTCTAAGCATAAACAGAATACAATACAAGTAATCTGGCTCAGTGTGAATTCCCAGGTCCACCTGGTTCAAACACACTGCAGGATCTGACTAAGGTCTGAGTGCTTTGCAACGGCAGACAACTTGTGACTGGCCAGCAGCAACTATATATAGTGTAGCGCTCTCTGGCGCTACCTCTAAGTGATGGACCAATAGAAACTTGCTCTGGCATCAGCTGAGGTCAGCTGGTCCCCTCTGGTCCTAAAGGTTCAGCCTCTCAGCGCGCGCGCATTCCTAAACCTTTGTGAACTAACAGACTCAGCCACACCAGATGCACGCTGCTGTGTGCACACTGCCGCGTTGGACGCGGAATCAGCCGCCTTGCTGTCAGAACGCGCGGCGGCCTTTCTGCGTTTTCGCACAGAAGTCCTGGAAGTGATGGTATGGCCCCCACAGAGCCCTGATCTCCACAGGGAGTGTGTCTGGAATAACAAGAAGAGACAGAAGGATGTGAGGAAGCCTACAGCCACACACACCAACTTTTGATATAGATTTTTTTCATCTGTTCATTCAATGCTTTTTTATTGTTTTGATAAAAGTAAATGATACTTGCATTTTTGACAGCACTTTTTGTATGTATTTATGAAAATGTCTAGAATGATTAAGTTACAAATGCCAACATAATGTTTGTGTGTGTTTATATTATGCATGAGTACACAATGTGTATAGAATGTATAAACAATACATGTTTAATGTATGAATATAGATATACTATGTATACACAATACGTTTGTGTATATTTGTGTGTGTACTATGTGTACACAATACGTTAGTAAATTCTGTGTGTATACACAATACATGTGTGTATGTATACTTGATACATGTTAGGGTATCTTATGTGTTTATATACTATGTATACACACAAATGTTTGTACATGTATGTGTATATAGTATGAATACATAATGTTTGTATATAGTGTGTGTATATACTATACATACACAATACATATTTGTATATACTATGTAGTATGTATACACAATACATGTTTATATAATTATAAAATGTATTAATATAGTGTATATACACATTACATGTTGGCGTATATACAATACGTTTGTATATATTGTGAGTATAAACACATATTGCATGTAGTATGTATACTCAATACATGTCAGTGTATATTATGTGTGTATATACTATGTATACGCACTACGTCTTGGTGTATAGACTATGTATTACGCAATACGTCTTGGTGTATAGACTACGTATTACGCAATACGTCTTGGTGTATAGACTACGTATTACGCAATACGTCTTGGTGTATAGACTATACACCAAGACGTATTGCGTAATACATAGTCTATACACCAAGACGTATTGCGTAATACATAGACTACATATTGCGCAATACGTCTTGGTGTATAGACTACGTATTACGCAACACGTCTTGGTGTATAGACTACGTATTACGCAACACGTCTTGGTGTATAGACTACGTATTACGCAACACGTCTTGGTGTATAGACTACGTATTACGCAACACGTCTTGGTGTATAGACTACGTATTACGCAACACGTCTTGGTGTATAGACTACGTATTACGCAACACGTCTTGGTGTATAGACTACGTATTACGCAACACGTCTTGGTGTATAGACTACGTTTTACGCAACACGTCTTGGTGTATAGACTACGTATTACGCAACACGTCTTGGTGTATAGACTACGTATTACGCAACACGTCTTGGTGTATAGACTACGTATTACGCAACACGTCTTGGTGTATAGACTACGTATTACGCAACACGTCTTGGTGTATAGACTACGTATTACGCAACACGTCTTGGTGTATAGACTACGTATTACGCAACACGTCTTGGTGTATAGACTACGTATTACGCAACACGTCTTGGTGTATAGACTACGTATTACGCAACACGTCTTGGTGTATAGACTACGTTTTACGCAACACGTCTTGGTGTATAGACTACGTATTACGCAACACGTCTTGGTGTATAGACTACGTATTACGCAACACGTCTTGGTGTATAGACTACGTATTACGCAACACGTCTTGGTGTATAGACTACGTATTACGCAACACGTCTTGGTGTATAGACTACGTATTACGCAACACGTCTTGGTGTATAGACTACGTATTACGCAACACGTCTTGGTGTATAGACTACGTATTACGCAACACGTCTTGGTGTATAGACTATGTATTACGCAACACGTCTTGGTGTATAGACTACGTATTACGCAACACGTCTTGGTGTATAGACTACGTATTACGCAACACGTCTTGGTGTATAGACTACGTATTACGCAACACGTCTTGGTGTATAGACTACGTATTACGCAACACGTCTTGGTGTATGACTACGTATTACGCAACACGTCTTGGTGTATAGACTACGTATTACGCAACACGTCTTGGTGTATAGACTACGTATTACGCAACACGTCTTGGTGTATAGACTACGTATTACGCAACACGTCTTGGTGTATAGACTACGTATTACGCAACACGTCTTGGTGTATAGACTACGTATTACGCAACACGTCTTGGTGTATAGACTACGTACTACGCAATACGTCTTGGTGTATTTTGTGTGTTTATAGACTATGTATACACACAATACCTGTTTGTACATATGTGTATATACTATGAATACGCAATGTTTGTATATATTGTGTGTATATTCTATGCATACACAATGCATGTTTGTGTAATTATATAATGTATGAATGAATATAGTGTGTATACTATGTATACAGTCCTGGCCAAAAGTTTTGACTGTCAAAAATATTTTTCACAAAGTTTGCTGCTAAACTGCTTTTAGCTCTTTGTTTCAGTTGTTTGTGATGTACTGAAATATAATTAGAGTCACTTCATACTTCAGGCTTTTATTGACAATTACATGAGATTTATGCAGAGTGTCAGTATTTGCAGTGTTGCCCCTTCTATTTCAGGACCTCTGCAATGTGACTAGGCATGCTCTCGATCAACTTCTGGGTCAAATCTTGACAGCAACCCATTCTTTCATAATCACTTCTTTGAGTTTCTCTGAATTAGTTGGTTTTTGTTTGTCCACCCGCCTCTTGAGGAATGACCACAAGTTCTCAATGGGATTAAGATCTGGGGAGTTTCCAGGCCATGAACCCAAAATTTCAATGTTTTGGTCTCCGAGCCACTTCGTTATCACTTGCCTTATGACACGGTGCTCCATCGTGCTGGAAAATGCATTGTTCAACACCAAACTGTTGTTGGAAGAAGTTGCTGTTGGAGGGTGTTTTGGTACCATTCTTTATTCGTAGCTGTGTTTTTTGGCAAAATAGTGAGTGAGCCCACTCCCTTGTTTGAGAAGCAACCCCACACATGAATGGTGTCAGTATGCTTTACTGTTGGCATGACACGGGACTGATGGTAGTGCTCACCTTTTTCTTCTGACAAGCCTTTTTTCAGATGCCCCGACAATTGGAAAGGGTCTTCATTGGAGAATATGACTTTGCACCAGTCATCAGCAGTCCAGTCACCATACTTTCTGCAGAAGATCAATCTGTCATTGATGATTTTTTTTATTTTTTTGGGGGGGAGAGAAGTGGCTTCTTTGCTGCCCTTCTTAACACCAGGCCATCTTCTAAAGTCTTTACCTCACTGTGCATGCAGATACACTCACACCAGCCTGCTGCCATTCCTGAGCAACCTCTGCACTGGTTGCACTCCTATCCCACAGCTGAACCCTCTTTTGAAGACAATCCTGGACGCCCTGAAGCCTTCTTAACAAGAATTGAACCTCTTTTATTGAAGTTCTAGATGATCCTATAAATTGCTGATTTAGGTGCAATCGTAGTAGCCACAATATCCTTGCCTGTGAAGCCATTTTTATGCAACGTAATGATGGCTGCATGCGTTTCTTTGGTGGTCACTATGGTTAACGATGAAAGATCAATGATTTCAAGCATCACTCTCCTTTTTACATGTCAAGTCTGCCATTCTAACCCAATCAGCCTGACCTAATGATCTCCAGCCTTGTGCTCGTCAACATTCTCACCGGAGTTAACCAGACGATTACTGAAATGATCTCAGTAAGCAGGTGTTTTAATGACCGCAATGAAATACAGTGGGAAGGTTTTTTTGGGATTCTGTTAATTTTTATGGCAAAGGACTATGCAATTCATCTGACCACTCTTCATAACATTCTGGAGTATATGCAAATTACTATTATAAAAACTTAAGCACCATCTTTTCTAATTTCCAATATTTTTGACAGTCTCAACTTTTGGCCAGGACTGTACACAATATGTTTGTATATATTGTGCGTATGTAGTATGTATACACAATACATGTTTGTATATATTGTGCGTAAGTATACTTAATACATGTTAGTGTGTGTACTATTCATACACAAAACGTTTGTATATTGTGTGTGTGTACACAATACATGATTTTATACATTGTGTATGTATACTCAATACATGTTAGTGTATACTATGTGTGTATATACTATGTATATGTCTACACAATGTTTCTATATTTTGTGTGTATATACAATACATGTTTGTATATATTTGTGAGTGTGTGTATATGTATATACTGGGTAGATATGTTTGTATACACAATATGTTTGTATACACAATATGTTTGTACAGTATATAGTGTTTGTATACACAATATATATTGTATATCCTGAGTATACATAATACATGTTTGTATGACTCTATAATATGTATGTATGTGTGTATGTATATACACATTTATTTCTATATTCAGTGTGTGTACACAGTCCTGGCCAAAGGTTTTGAGACTGTCAAATATATGGGTTTTCACAAAGTTTGCTGCTAAACTGCTTTTAGATCTTTTGTTTCGGCTGTTTATGTGATGTACTGAAATATAATTATAAGCACTTAATAAGTATTTTTTTTTTTTAAAGGCTTTTATTGACAATGACATTAGATGTATGCAAAGAGTCAGTATTTGCAGTGTTGGCCCTTCTTTTTCAGGACCTCTGCAATTCGACTGGGCATGCTCTCAATCAATTTCTGGGCCAAATCCTGACTGATGGCAACCCATTCTTTCATAATCACTTCTTTGAGTTTCTCTGAATTAGTTGGTTTTTGTTTGTCCACTGTCTTGAAGAATGACCACAAGTTCTCAATGGGATTAAGATCTGGGGATTTTCCAGGCCATGGATCCAAAATTTCAATGTTTTGGTCTCCGAGCCACTTTATCACTTGCCTTATGACACGGTGCGTCATCGTGCATGAAAATGCATTGTTGTTCACCCAACTGTTGTTGGATTGTTGGAAGAAGATGCTGTTGGAGGGTGTTTTGGTACAATTTTTTTTTTTTTTTTTTTGTGGCTGTTTTTTTTTTGCAAAATATTGAGTGAGCCTACTCCCTTGGATGAGAAGCAACCCCACACATGAATGGTCTCAGGATGCTTTACTGTTAGCATGACACAGGACTGTTGATAGCACTCATCTTTTTTCTTCTCCTGACAAGTCTTTTTCCAGATGCCCAAACATTTGGAAAGGGACTTCATTGGAGACTATGACTTAGCACCAGTCATCAGCAGTCCAGTCACCATACTTTCTGCAGAAGATCAATCTGTCCCTGATGTTTTTTTGGGAGAGAAGTGGCTTCTTTGCTGCACTTGACACCAGGCCATCTTCCAAAATTCTTCACTTCACTGTGCATGCAGATGCGCTCACACCTGCCTGCTGCCATTCCTGAGCAATCTCTGCACTGGTTGCACTAAGATCCTGCAGCTGAAACCTCTTTAGGAGACAATCCTGGCACTTGCTGGACTTTCTTGGGTGCCCTAAAGCCTTCTTAACAAGAACAGAACCTCTTAAAGTTGTTGATGATTCTATAAATTGTTGATTTAGGTGCAATCTTAGTAACCACAATATCCTTGACTGTGTAGCCATTTTTATGCTATGCAATGATGGCTGCATGCGTTCCTTTGCTGGTCACCATAATTAACAATGGAAGGTCAATGATTTCAAGCATCACCCTCCTTTAACATGTCAAGCCTAATGATCTCCAGCCTTGTGCTTATCAACATTCTCACCTGAGTTAATAAGACGATTACTGAAATGTTCTCAGGTCCTTCAATGACAGCAATGAAATGTAGTGGAAACTAAAGGTTTTTTTTTAGTTTTTTGGGGATTCAGTTACATTTTTGTTATTGCAACGGAGGCCTATGTAATTCATCTGAACACAGAACAGAACAGAACAGAACAGAACAGAACAGAACAGAACAGAACAGAACAGAACAGAACAGAACAGAACAGAACAGAACAGAACAGAACAGAACAGAACAGAACAGAACAGAACAGAACAGAACAGAACAGAACAGAACAGAACAGAACAGAACAGAACAGAACAGAACAGAACAGAACAGAACAGAACAGAACAGAACAGAACAGAACAGAACAGAACAGAACAGAACAGAACAGAACAGAACAGAACAGAACAGAACAGAACAGAACAGAACAGAACAGAACAGAACAGAACAGAACAGAACAGAACAGAACAGAACAGAACAGAACAGAACAGAACAGAACAGAACAGAACAGAACAGAACAGAACAGAACAGAACAGAACAGAACAGAACAGAACAGAACAGAACAGAACAGAACAGAACAGAACAGAACAGAACAGAACAGAACAGAACAGAACAGAACAGAACAGAACAGAACAGAACAGAACAGAACAGAACAGAACAGAACAGAACAGAACAGAACAGAACAGAACAGAACAGAACAGAACAGAACAGAACAGAACAGAACAGAACAGAACAGAACAGAACAGAACAGAACAGAACAGAACAGAACAGAACAGAACAGAACAGAACAGAACAGAACAGAACAGAACAGAACAGAACAGAACAGAACAGAACAGAACAGAACAGAACAGAACAGAACAGAACAGAACAGAACAGAACAGAACAGAACAGAACAGAACAGAACAGAACAGAACAGAACAGAACAGAACAGAACAGAACAGAACAGAACAGAACAGAACAGAACAGAACAGAACAGAACAGAACAGAACAGAACAGAACAGAACAGAACAGAACAGAACAGAACAGAACAGAACAGAACAGAACAGAACAGAACAGAACAGAACAGAACAGAACAGAACAGAACAGAACAGAACAGAACAGAACAGAACAGAACAGAACAGAACAGAACAGAACAGAACAGAACAGAACAGAACAGAACAGAACAGAACAGAACAGAACAGAACAGAACAGAACAGAACAGAACAGAACAGAACAGAACAGAACAGAACAGAACAGAACAGAACAGAACAGAACAGAACAGAACAGAACAGAACAGAACAGAACAGAACAGAACAGAACAGAACAGAACAGAACAGAACAGAACAGAACAGAACAGAACAGAACAGAACAGAACAGAACAGAACAGAACAGAACAGAACAGAACAGAACAGAACAGAACAGAACAGAACAGAACAGAACAGAACAGAACAGAACAGAACAGAACAGAACAGAACAGAACAGAACAGAACAGAACAGAACAGAACAGAACAGAACAGAACAGAACAGAACAGAACAGAACAGAACAGAACAGAACAGAACAGAACAGAACAGAACAGAACAGAACAGAACAGAACAGAACAGAACAGAACAGAACAGAACAGAACAGAACAGAACAGAACAGAACAGAACAGAACAGAACAGAACAGAACAGAACAGAACAGAACCTCTGGGGGTCTACAGTGAAGACAGGAAGCAGTAATGGCCTGGAGGTGCCTCGCCGGCCCCGACTCGCGGTCCGCAGCGTCGGCACCCCAGGCCTGCGCATTTTCAGCATTCTAAAATGATGTGGAGAACTGCAGTGCATTTTTTGAACTCTTGGAGTGCTGTTGAGTAGACAGGTAGTGCATAAATAGGCTATTTTGTGCTGTATGTCTGTTCAATTGAAACCTTTGCTTCCCAGTCTCTATTGCAGCTGCAGTAATGTTAATCTGCTGCTCCTCCCTCTTGCCATGGGATATCCGCCTCCATTGCTTGTCACCAGTGGTTCTCACCTCTTAATCTCTCAATTGTACAATTGAGCCAGAGTCCGTCACATTGTTGTGATAGTTAGTACGGCATGGTCCTATTAGTAAAAAGTAATTACAGCCTGACTGACTGAACCACATGGCAGCAGCAGCCAGCTCTGTAAGGGCGAGTTCACATTGGAAGCACAAATTGTGAATTGATTTTGCAGCACAATTTCATGTTTTTTTATTGTGATGTTAGTCCTGTTCAATAGAATGACAGCTCCCCCTATGCTAATGCCTATGAGATGTGGGGAAAAAACTATGGATCGCAGCCTAGGGCCAATTTTGTGGGGGGGAGTGGGGGGGAGGGGAGGGAGCAATAACTATAGAAATTAAAAAAAAAAAAATCGCAGCAGCTATCACAGACCACTAAAAGAAAGGCCTATTTGTGTAAAGAAATGGAGGTAAGATTCATTTGTTTGCTAAGTTGTATGTCCCTACAGTGAGCTGTTAAAGCTGCAGAGTGCAGAAGTGTGAAAAATTGCCTGGTTGCGAGGGGGGTGTCCTCAACTGGCTAAAATGTTTGCTTTTGATTTCCCCCCCCCCCCCCCCTCCAGTGGACTGTATCTGGGTTTTTGGACAGCTGTTCTTGGGATTTGTGATCAGCGCTGATGTCCTTGCAGTTGCATGTGGCTCAATCAGATGGAAACGCATGAGGTGTGAAAGGGGCCGCATACTTCCTGTTGGCGTTTGGATGTGTTTGGAACTGAATAACCGCCTTTGTATGGTGCAGCTACTGGCATTATTCTGACATCCGTAGCAGCCAATCAGGAGCCAGATCTGCCTGGCCAGGTTAGACTTCTGCAATGTGTGATGTGGAGGAGAATATATTCCTGTGATGGTGCTGTGCTCATACAGAGGTCATTCAGCGGTAACTAGCAACATAATGGCGGCTCAGAAAAGCCTCTGTTCTGTGTTTAGGTGGCAGCCGTGAGCATCTCTAGTGCAGAATCATCACGATGGTGGCAGACTGTGCTGAGCGAGAGGAAGATGGCAGCCTGGAGATTGTATCGAGTGGTAACATCTTGGGATCTTTTACGGAGAGCAAACAAGACCTGATTGTCAACCTGCAGATGTCCTGTATGGAGCCGGTGAGCAGAGAAGTGTGCGCACAGAGGTTTAAAGGTAAGCGAACCAGACTGCAAATCACTAGATCCATATATGTGTGTGACTGCGGGAGATGGTGAGTCCTGCTGATCCAGAATCTGTTTGGGGTAGAGGTGGAGGGGGGATGGCTGGGGTAATAGATTGAACTCTGCACTTGGGGATTAGGCAGGGGTAGGAGACGAGAAGCCTGTAAGTCCCTTGTCTGAGTCTCACCATCCTCTCTTCTTTCATTGTAGTTATCAGTGGTGCTCAAATACCCCTTTTAAAAATTCGAATTTGGTCGAATTCGAATAGTAAATTATTCGAGGTCAGTCGAATATTCGAGTCGAATATTTTTTACTATTCGATTCGACCTCGGACTTCGAGCTCACTATTCGAGTCGGTATTCGAGCTCACTATTCGAGCTGACTATTCGAATTGGCCCAAAATAGCTTCCAACACTTGTTTTGAGGGTGAATGATGCAAGAAACATCTTTTTTTCCAAGTAACAACAGCAAGTGATTATGTGGGGATGTTCCTTTAAAAAAAAATGTGGAAAGAGAAGTTGTGTCCTTAATTTGGTTCAGTAGTGTAGTGTTACTGTATATACTTGTTCTTCTTCTTCTTTATCTTTCTTAATCTTCTTCTAGATCTTCTTCTTCTTCTTCTTCTTCTTCTTCATCATCTTCTTCTTCTTCTTCATCTTCATCTTCTTCATCTTCTTCTTCATCTTCTTCTTCTTCTTCTTCATCTTCTTCTTCTTCTTCATCTTCTTCATCTTCTTCATCTTCATCTTCTTCATCTTCATCTTCTTCATCTTCATCTTCTTCTTCATCTTCTTCATCTTCTTCATCTTCTTCATCTTCTTCTTCTTCTTCTTCATCTTCTTCTTCTTCTTCTTCATCTTCTTCATCTTCTTCTTCTTCTTCTTCATCTTCTTCATCATCTTCTTCTTCTTCTTCATCTTCATCTTCTTCATCTTCTTCTTCATCTTCTTCATCTTCTTCTTCATCTTCTTCTTCTTCATCTTCTTCTTCTTCTTCATCTTCTTCATCATCTTCTTCTTCTTCTTCATCTTCATCTTCTTCATCTTCTTCTTCATCTTCTTCTTCTTCATCTTCTTCTTCTTCTTCATCTTCATCTTCTTCATCTTCATCTTCTTCTTCTTCATCTTCTTCTTCATCTTCTTCTTCATCTTCTCCTTCTCCTTCTTTTTCAATATCGTCTTCTTCTTCTTCTTCACGTATTTCTCTTTTCAAATTTTTTTTTAAAGAAATGCAGCTATTTTTGAGCGTAACAAATAGCTGGTGGGCGCACGCATGTTGGAAGCGCCATTGTATGTGCTCCCTGGCAGTGGAAACACAAAGACAGCAGGAGGTAAATTCAGCAGCAGGAGGAGGAGGATGAGTGTGTGGCAGCAGGCAGTCAATGAGGCAGGCAGCTCGCCGTGACATAATAGCCCTGGTACCTAGCGGTGATACCAGGGCTGTAAATAAACACAACAGGAGGTCCCAGACAGCGGTCGTGCAGCCCACATTGTGTCCAATACACAACTGGGACAACACAGTTTTCAACCCGGGCACCTCAGAAAAATTAAACCTTTTTTTTTTTGTTATTGGTTTTTTTTGGTTTTGGTTTTACAACCAATATAGCTATTGTTTTGACGTAATAGCTGGTGGCAGAGTGGCAGCAGAAGGTAATTCTGTGTACCCTGGCAGTGGGAAACACAGACAGACAGCAGCAGCAGGAGGAATGGAGGAGCAGTGTGAGCAGCTATTGTTGTGACGTAATAGCTGGTGGCAGAGTGGCAGCAGACGGTAATTCTGTGTACCCTGGCAGTGGGAAACACAGACAGACAGCAGCAGCAGGAGGAATGGAGGAGCAGTGTGAGTGTGGCAGCAGGTAGGCAGCGTGACATAATAGCCCTGGTACCTAGCGGTGATACCAGGGCTGTAAATAAACACAAGAGGAGGTCCCAGACAGCGGTCGTGCAGCCCACATTGTGTCCAATACACAACTGGGACAACACAGTTTTCAACCCGGGCACCTCAGAAAAATTAAACCTTTTTTTTTTTTTATTGGTTTTTTTTGGTTTTGGTTTTACAACCAATATAGCTATTGTTTTGACGTAATAGCTGGTGGCAGAGTGGCAGCAGAAGGTAATTCTGTGTACCCTGGCAGTGGGAAACACAGACAGACAGCAGCAGCAGGAGGAATGGAGGAGCAGTGTGAGCAGCTATTGTTGTGACGTAATAGCTGGTGGCAGAGTGGCAGCAGACGGTAATTCTGTGTACCCTGGCAGTGGGAAACACAGACAGACAGCAGCAGCAGGAGGAATGGAGGAGCAGTGTGAGTGTGGCAGCAGGTAGGCAGCGTGACATAATAGCCCTGGTACCTAGCGGTGATACCAGGGCTGTAAATAAACACAAGAGGAGGTCCCAGACAGCGGTCGTGCAGCCCACATTGTGTCCAATACACAACTGGGACAACACAGTTTTCAACCCGGGCACCTCAGAAAAATTAAACCTTTTTTTTTTTTTATTGGTTTTTTTTGGTTTTGGTTTTACAACCAATATAGCTATTGTTTTGACGTAATAGCTGGTGGCAGAGTGGCAGCAGAAGGTAATTCTGTGTACCCTGGCAGTGGGAAACACAGACAGACAGCAGCAGCAGGAGGAATGGAGGAGCAGTGTGAGCAGCTATTGTTGTGACGTAATAGCTGGTGGCAGAGTGGCAGCAGACGGTAATTCTGTGTACCCTGGCAGTGGGAAACACAGACAGACAGCAGCAGCAGGAGGAATGGAGGAGCAGTGTGAGTGTGGCAGCAGGTAGGCAGCGTGACATAATAGCCCTGGTACCTAGCGGTGATACCAGGGCTGTAAATAAACACAACAGGAGGTCCCAGACAGCGGTCGTGCAGCCCACATTGTGTCCAATACACAACTGGGACAACACAGTTTTCAACCCGGGCACCTCAGAAAAATTAAACCTTTTTTTTTTTTTATTGGTTTTTTTTGGTTTTGGTTTTACAACCAATATAGCTATTGTTTTGACGTAATAGCTGGTGGCAGAGTGGCAGCAGAAGGTAATTCTGTGTACCCTGGCAGTGGGAAACACAGACAGACAGCAGCAGCAGGAGGAATGGAGGAGCAGTGTGAGCAGCTATTGTTGTGACGTAATAGCTGGTGGCAGAGTGGCAGCAGACGGTAATTCTGTGTACCCTGGCAGTGGGAAACACAGACAGACAGCAGAAGGGCAGTACACAGCAGCAGCCCACTGTAGGTGTGAAATGTGTGGCTGCAGGCGACGTAATAGTCAAAGTGAACCAGGCTGGCTTAGTGAGCAGGAGCCAGGAGGTGGTAAAGGGTGGTAAGGCACATTAACGATGGTACTAAGTTCCGGCAGCCAGTTCATGTCCCCCTCTCGCCGACAACAGGGGCCAGGAACTCGCCTTCCACCCACGCCTGGTTCATCTTGAGAAACGTCAGTCTGTCCACAGACTTGTGAGACAGACGTGAGCGTTTCTCGGTGACCACGCCACCAGCTGCACTGAAGCAGCGCTCGGACAGCACGCTGGAAGGGGGGCAGGACAGCACTTCCAGGGCGTACTGCGCCAGCTCGCTCCAGATCTCCATGCGCTTGACCCAATACTCCATGGGATCAACAGGGGCATCGCTGTCAAGCCCGCTGTAGGACCCCATGTAGTCAGCCACCATGCGGGTCAGGCGCTGGCTGTGACCGGAGGAGGATGCTGCTGCATGCATCTCCTCTCTAGTCACTGCTGCCGGAGCCTCTACAGTCCTGTAGAGCTCGTGGCTGAGAGACAGCAGGTCTGTGGGGCGCTTGCTGCTGCTGGATGCAGGCACCTGCTGCTGCCTCTGTGCTGGCTGCTGGACAGTGGGGGTGGAAGGCTGGGGGAAGGCTTCCTCCAAGCGCTCAACAAGGGCCTGCTGCAAGCTCCTTATTTGTTGCGCTGGGTCTCCTCCTGCAGGCGGCAGGAACTGGCTCAACTTCCCCTTGAGGCGTGGGTCCAACATCATGCTGATCCAGATGTCCTCCCTCTGCTTCATCTGGATCACCCTGGGGTCCCTGCGCAGGCACGTCAGCATGTGCGCTGCCATTGGGAAGAGGCGGGCCACGTCTGCTGGCACATCGACGTCAGTGCTGTCCTCCTCATCCTCCTCCTCTGCTGCCTCATCCTCTCTCCACCCCCGCACCAACTCAGCTGCACTGCGCTGATCCCCCTCATCAGCAGCCAGGTCAGGGACCTCCACCAAGTCCTCCTCCTCCTCCCCCTCAGAGGTGGA
The DNA here is from genome assembly GCF_040937935.1 of Hyperolius riggenbachi. NCBI lineage: Eukaryota > Metazoa > Chordata > Amphibia > Anura > Hyperoliidae > Hyperolius > Hyperolius riggenbachi. The sequence goes on along the minus strand of NC_090657.1, from coordinate 40,345,656 downwards.
CTGTGCAGCTGCTTGCCGCTCCTGCTGGTCCAAGGCTGCCGCTCCCTGTGCCAGCAAAGCATCGAGTGCCCTGTTCAGCAGAGAAACCAGGGGCACCCACTCGCAGACCATAGCATGGTCCCTGCTCACCATGTTTGTGGCCTGCAGGAAGGGAGCCAGCACTAAGCACACCTGCTGCATGTGCCTCCAGTCATCATCGGGGACGATGGACGGGATGTTGCTGGTCTTGTCCCTTCTCTGAGCTGCGGAAACAGTGGCCAGGGCAAGGTAGTGGTTGACAGCGTGCTTCTGTTCAACCAGACGCTCCAACATCGCCAGGGTGGAGTTCCAGCGAGTCGGAACGTCAATGATCAGCCGATGGCGTGGCAGATCCAGCTCCTTTTGCACGTCTTCCAGGCTCGCACAGGCTGCAGCCGAGCGCCGGAAGTGACGCACAACGTTCCTTGCCGTTTCCAGCAGCTCGTCCATCCCCTGGTAGGTGCGCAGGAACTTCTGCACCACCAGGTTCAGCACGTGGGCAAGACAGGGGATGTGGGTCAGGTTTCCCCTGTCTATGGCAGCAACCAGATTGGCCCCATTGTCGGACACCACCTCTCCGACTCTGAGGCCTCTGGGGGTCAGCCAAATCCGCTCCTGCTCCTGGAGTTTGGCCAACACGTGGGCTGCCGTCAGCTTGGTCTTGCCAAGGCTGACCAAGTGCAGCAGCGCTTGGCAGTGGCGGGCCTTCACACTGCTGCTGAGGCGGGGGGTTTGGCCAGGTGTGGCGGAGGATGGCAGAGGATCGGAGGAACCCGCTGCAGTTCCCCTGACCCTGCGGGGTGGCACCACCCACTGTGTTGCTGCTGCTGCTGTGCCCGCTGCTGCTCTCCCATCCTCACCCCCTTCCACCAAGCTGACCCAGTGGACAGTGAAGGACAGGTAGCGGCCTGTCCCGAAGCGGCTGCTCCAGGAGTCCATGGTGACGTGGACCCTTTCACCAACCGCGTGCTCCAGCCCTCGCTCCACATTGGCCATCACAAAGCGGTGCAGTGCAGGAATGGCCTTGCGGGCGAAGAAGTGTCTGCTGGGGAGCTGCCAGTCTGGGGCTGCACAAGCAAGCAGCGCCCGCATGTCGCTCCCCTCCTGCACGAGCGTGTACGGCAGGAGTTGGGAGCACATGGCCCGTGCCAGCAAGCCGTTCAGCTGCCGCACGCGACGGCTGCTGGGAGGCAGAGCCCTAACCACCCCCTGGAAGGACTCGCTCAAAAGGCTCTGGCGTGCCTTTTTGCTGGCACGGGAATCAGCAGACGGAGCAGAGGAGGCCAATGAGGACTGGCTGCCAGAACAGGCCTCAGTGTCGGCGGCAGGAGTTGCAGAGGGGGGAGGAGCAGGGCGTTTCCGCACTCCTGCTGGTGCTGCTGGAGGAGCAGGAGGGCGGGTGGCTGCTGTTGCTGCTGCTGCTGCTGAAGGCTGTGCAGTGATGGGATTGGTGCCACTGCCAGCACCAGATGCCTTCAGCCTCTGGAACTCCTCATGCTGGTGGAAGTGTTTCGCAGAAAGGTGGTTGATCAGCGAGCTGGTGCTGAACTTCAAGGGGTCTGCACCTCTGCTCAACTTCCGCTGACAGTGGTTGCAAGTGGCGTACTTGCTGTACACTGTGGGCATGGTGAAAAACCGCCAGATTGGTGACAAAAACATCCCCCTACGGCATGGAAGCGCTGCTGCCTGTTTCCCTGTGGTGGTTGGGGGGGGGGGGGGGTCTTGGGTGCGGCTGGTGGTGGTACTGGCTGATGCTGCTGCTGCTGCTGCTGAGCCTGAGACACCAGCAGGCTGTGGGACGCTGCCAATGCTTGCAATGATGCGCCTCCTTGCAAGGCCCACAACCGCATCCTCCTCCTCCTCCTCAGAGCTGCTGAGGACGACATCCTCTGGATGTGTTGGCACCCAGTCTCTGTCTGTCACCGGGTCATCATCATCATGCCCCTCCTGAAACATGTCCTGCTCTGATGATGACCCCCCAAACTCCTCTGCTGATGCATGGATGGGACGCTTGACTGTCGCCACAGTCTTGCTGTCCAATCCCTCCTCCCCCAAAGTGCCCATCAGCATCTCCTCCTCCAAATCGCCAACAACAGCATTCAATTGACTCATCATGCCTGGGGTCAAAAGAGTGCTGAATGAGAGGTCGGCGACTGACGGTGAACTGGCCTCCTCCCCAGACCCTGCTGGGCGGCTGCTGCGAACAGGGGTGGTGGTGGTGGTGGTGGTGAGGGTGGAGGCCTCGGATGCAGAGCTGATGGCGGGCTGCTCATCCTCCGTCATGAGTTGCACCACAGTGTCTGCATCCTTTTCCTCAATGGGACGTTTCCGACCCGGCTGGAGGAAAATGGGAGCAGGTGCTACACGCTGCTGCTGCTGTGTCTCTGCAGCGTGAGTTGCAGATGCTCCTCCTGGGCGGCGCCCAAGGCGTCCACGGCCAGTGGCTATGGGAGGAATGTTAGCCACTGACGCTGCTGCTGCTGCTGCGGAACTGTGCATGGTGGCGCGCCCGCGGCCGCGGCTTGCCACAATGCTGCTCCCTCTCTTCCTGATTCCCTTGCTGCCCTTCCCCTTGCCCAAACCGCGCTGGCTGCCACTTCCAGACATCTTCAATGTTTTGGGCGTATAGACAAAAGTTTTGTAAAAGGGCGGGTGAAAAGTGGGGTACTTTAATGGAGTGGGTTGGTTGGTGAGGTGACTGAGTGAGTGTCCCCTAGTACAGTAAGTAAGTATTAACAGTCAGGAAGTACAACTAGCAGTTACAATAATCAGTAGTAGTAATCACAAGTAAATTTAGTGTGTGTACACTCAGACAGTGAGTGCACGCACGCAGGAGCTAGTAGCCTATGGACACAGTGACTGAGTGTCCTAGACTCCTAGTACGGTAAGAGTAAGTAAGTAGTAACAGTAAGTAGAACTAACTAATAACAATAATCAATCAGCGATCAGAAGGAAATGGAGTGTGGGTGGTGTGTGTACACTCAGACAGTGAGTGCACGCACGCAGGAGCTAGTAGCCTATGGACACAGTGACTGAGTGTCCTAGACTCCTAGTACAGTAAGTAGTAACAGTAAGTAGTAGAACTAACTAATAACAATAATCAATCAGCGATCAGAAGGAAATGGAGTGTGGGTGGTGTGTGTACACTCAGACAGTGAGTGCACGCACGCAGGAGCTAGTAGCCTATGGACACAGTGACTGAGTGTCCTAGACTCCTAGTACAGTAAGAGTAAGTAAGTAGTAACAGTAAGTAGAACTAACTAATAACAATAATCAATCAGCGATCAGAAGGAAATGGAGTGTGGGTGGTGTGTGTACACTCAGACAGTGAGTGCACGCACGCAGGAGCTAGTAGCCTATGGACACAGTGACTGGGTGTCCTAGACTCCTAGTACAGTAAGAGTAAGTAAGTAGTAACAGTAAGTAGTAGAACTAACTAATAACAATAATCAATCAGCGATCAGAAGGAAATGGAGTGTGGGTGGTGTGTGTACACTCAGACAGTGAGTGCACGCACGCAGGAGCTAGTAGCCTATGGACACAGTGACTGAGTGTCCTAGACTCCTAGTACAGTAAGTAGTAACAGTAAGTAGTAGAACTAACTAATAACAATAATCAATCAGCGATCAGAAGGAAATGGAGTGTGGGTGGTGTGTGTACACTCAGACAGTGAGTGCACGCACGCAGGAGCTAGTAGCCTATGGACACAGTGACTGGGTGTCCTAGACTCCTAGTACAGTAAGAGTAAGTAAGTAGTAACAGTAAGTAGTAGAACTAACTAATAACAATAATCAATCAGCGATCAGAAGGAAATGGAGTGTGGGTGGTGTGTGTACACTCAGACAGTGAGTGCACGCACGCAGGAGCTAGTAGCCTATGGACACAGTGACTGAGTGTCCTAGACTCCTAGTACAGTAAGTAGTAACAGTAAGTAGTAGAACTAACTAATAACAATAATCAATCAGCGATCAGAAGGAAATGGAGTGTGGGTGGTGTGTGTACACTCAGACAGTGAGTGCACGCACGCAGGAGCTAGTAGCCTATGGACACAGTGACTGAGTGTCCTAGACTCCTAGTACAGTAAGAGTAAGTAAGTAGTAACAGTAAGTAGAACTAACTAATAACAATAATCAATCAGCGATCAGAAGGAAATGGAGTGTGGGTGGTGTGTGTACACTCAGACAGTGAGTGCACGCACGCAGGAGCTAGTAGCCTATGGACACAGTGACTGGGTGTCCTAGACTCCTAGTACAGTAAGAGTAAGTAAGTAGTAACAGTAAGTAGTAGAACTAACTAATAACAATAATCAATCAGCGATCAGAAGGAAATGGAGTGTGGGTGGTGTGTGTACACTCAGACAGTGAGTGCACGCACGCAGGAGCTAGTAGCCTATGGACACAGTGACTGAGTGTCCTAGACTCCTAGTACAGTAAGTAGTAACAGTAAGTAGTAGAACTAACTAATAACAATAATCAATCAGCTATCAGAAGGAAATGGAGTGTGGGTGGTGTGTGTACACTCAGACAGTGAGTGCACGCACGCAGGAGCTAGTAGCCTATGGACACAGTGACTGAGTGTCCTAGACTCCTAGTACAGTAAGAGTAAGTAAGTAGTAACAGTAAGTAGAACTAACTAATAACAATAATCAATCAGCGATCAGAAGGAAATGGAGTGTGGGTGTGTGTACACTCAGACAGTGAGTGCACGCACGCAGGAGCTAGTAGCCTATGAACACAGTGACTGAGTGTCCTAGACTCCTAGTACAGTAAGAGTAAGTAGTAACAGTAAGTAGAACTAACTAATTACAATAATCAATCAGCGATCAGAAGGAAATAGAGTGTGTGTTGTGTGTGTACACTCAGACAGTGAGTGCGCACACGCAGGAGCTAGTAGCCTATATGAACAGTGACAGTGAGTGTCCCTACGGGTACAGTAAGAGTAAGTAGTAAGTAAGTACAACTAACAATAATCTATCAGTAATCAGAAGGAAATAGAGTGTGTGTACACACAGACGGTGAGTGAGTGCACACACGCAGGAGCTAGCTAGTAGCCTATAAACAGTGACAGTCAGTGAGTGTCCTACTCCTAGTACAGTATAACTACAATACTATTAGTAAAGGACAGCAGAAATACTGGTATAGATGATGAGAGAAATAAACAGAGGACAGCTGCCCACAGAGGCAAGGCCCCCCTGAGGCCTAAACCTGTAAGCTTGCAGCAGCTGCCTGTCTCTAATGTAACACACAAGCTACTAACTAAAATACAATGTCTATCTAAATAACAACAATACAGGTGTATATGGCAGGTGTAGGTGAGCAAAAACGCTAGGTAAATGAACACAATAGAGCACTTGCTAAGCCAAAGCACAAAGGAGCAGATCTCTCTCTGTACAAGTCTCAGGCAAGCATGGAAAACCCGAACATGGCGGCCGCTATTTATAGGGTAGGGGCTGGCCAGGGTCCCCCTCTGTGATTGGCTGCCGTCAGAGGGCCTGGGAGCCCTCTGATTGGCTCTAAGCACATCAATCTGGGCTATGACGCTATTCGAGCTCGGTACCGAGCTCGAATAGCGCCGGTTTGCTCGAATAGCTCGAATAGTGAATGGGCTATTCGAGTGTTCTCGAATAGCCCATTCGAATAGCTCCAGCTATTCGGAGCTCGAATACCGAGCTCGAATAGCTGAAAAAGAGCTCGAATATTCGAGCTACTCGAATATTCGAGCTCTGCTGAGCACCACTAGTAGTTATTATGGACAATTATGGACAATTATCAGGAGCAGCCTCACCTTCTGGATCCACATCTAGGTAAGCTATTTTCATAACCATAGACAATAGAGTCTGGGCCAGAAAGGCACCTCCAGGCTGCAGAGAAATGTTGCTAATGTTAATAAGTGTGAAGCCAGTTGACACTTCACTTTGTAAACAGATCACTTTGTGAACCTGTCAGGGCCGCTATATCAGGATCATGGCTTCAAAGTGATAGGTTCAGATCAGGGTCATGGTGTAACGATCGGTGAAGCACAGAGAGGATCTGATTACCGGTGATCTGCAGTATCACTGGGAATACAGATATATACCAGATTATAAGTGATCTGCAGTCTCACCGATAATCCTATATACTAGATAACCTCTGTTCACCTGAGTAGAGTGTAGTGTTTGGTGTAACAGTAACACTTTGAGGACTAGGCCTCAGTGCAGCAAGGAGTACTGCACAGATTCCTTCTGCAGACCTGAGCTCTCCAAGACGAGAGGAGTCAGATTGACAGTAGGAAGGATGTCTGGAAGTGACCCTCAGGAGGAAAGGTCGCTAACAGAGCGAGGAACCGCCTCTAACGGTAAGGTCGGTTCTCGAGGTCGGACAAGCCAGGTCGTACACACAAGGACAGATAAAGTACAAGATCAGGAGGCAAAGGCGGAGTCTAAGTACAGGCAGGGTTCAGTAACGGGGTATCAGAAATATCGAGGTACAGAATCAGGAGGCTGAGGCGGAGTCTAGAAACTCGCCGGGGTTCGGCAACAGGGTATCAGAAATATCAAGGTACAAGATCAGAGTTCAGAAGGGTAGTCAAGGCAGGCAAAAGTCATAACAAAAAATCACAATCAAACTAGTACTTTAAGCTATCAACAAAATCTAGCTAAGTGTAGGATTACAGCTCCAGCTGGTCCTGGCACACTTGCGGATCTGACTACGGATCTGGGTGCTTCCACATATGTGATCGCACGCCAGACAAAGAGCAAGTGAACAACCAGCAGTATATATACTCTAGGACCTTTCCAGGACCTCCCTAATTGCTGGTCCAATGAGAGCAGTGGAATTTGTCAGCTGACCCAGCTGGTCAGCCAACAACCTTCTAACTGCTATTTAAACTCTGCCTCTGTGCTCGCGCGCGTGTAAGTCTGAATCTTGGTGGACTATCAGTCCCAGCCACACCAGTACTGTCTTGCAATGTATCCAGTGAACTGAGTGCGGGAGCCGCCTCCGATGCGGATTCCGCCGCTCTGCCTAAGCGGCATGCGGCGTTTTTTCCGTGTTGTGACGCCATGCTGGACGCGGAAACAGCCGCCTCCCCTTGAGAGGCAGCGGCTTTTCCGCGTTTCATCACACATGGCTACAGAGTCATTGCTTCAGATCAGGTTCATGGTGTCAGAACAGGGTCAGGACTCCAGTCAGTGGCTCAGATCGGTCATGCCATTGAGTCGTGGGTTCAGATCAGGGGTGTGGCTCCAGAGTCACGGGTTCAGATCACGGTCATGGCGTCAGATCACGGTCATGGCTACCGAGTCATGGGTTCAGATAATGGTCATGGCGTCGGTCATGGGTTCAGATCAGGGTCATGGCTACAGAGTCATGGGTTCAGATCAAAGTCATGGCTTCAAATCAGGGCTGTGGCATCAGTCATGGGTTCAGATCAGAGTCATGGGTTCAGATCAGGATAATGGTGTTTAAATTTCGAACAGATTTCTGACTCTGATGCCTATTATAATTTGTATGTAATCAAAAGTAAACCAATTCAGTTATAAAGTTTTTTTTTTTTTTTTTTTTTTTTTTTTTTTTTTTTTAATTACTATTTAGTATTTATATAGCTCCGACACCTTACGCAGAGCTGTACACAGTATATTGTCTTGTCACTTAAAGAGACACTGAAGCGAAAAAAAAAAATGATATAGTGAATTGGTTGTGTACTATGAATAATTACTAGAAGATTAGCAGCAAAGAAAATATTCTCAGTTTTATTTTCAGGTATATAGTGTTTTTTCTAACATTGCATCATTCTATAATATGTGCAGATTACACAACACTCAGCATTCAAAATGAGTCTTTTCAGAGCAGTCTGTGAAGTAATGACCTCTCCTCTAGCAAAGGAAAAGTAAATAGTCCAGGAACAGTTGAGATAATAAAAGTCAGAGAACAGCCCTCTCCACGACTAACTTAGTCGGAGAGCTTAATGGCTTGTTTGAATAGAGATAACAACTGGAGTTTCTCAACTCTTCCTGTACTGGAAACAATTACACTGATGTATCTGATCTTAATGTTTTATTTCTTAGCTGTGCTACACATACAAATCATAATAGGATCATTTTTTTTTCGCTTCAGTGTCTCTTTAAAGAGGAATGTTAACCAAGGAATAAACTCCATTCCAGTCAGTAGCTGATACCCCCTTTCCCATGAGAAATCTTTACCTTTTCTCTAATAGATCATCAGGGGAGTCTGTCTGGCTGATATTGTGGTGAAACGCCTCCCACAGTGTAATGTCATGACCGTGGTCCTGACCGTTTGCTCTCTGAGAACCTCATTGCATTGTGGGAAAAACCTGCTTTCTCCAACTGTCAAGCAAGCAGTATTTCACTCTGTGCATAGAACTCTCAGTAATGAACATTCCGCACAGATCACCTGGCAGAACTAAACACGTCACCACCAGTGATACATCTCAGAATGTTAATCAGGGAGAGGAAAGATTTTACAATGAGCAAACACTGACTAAATGATCTGTAAATACTATTGGAAACTGTTTCTCAAACCTGTCCTCGTGACTCCCCAGCGGTGCATGGTTTGCAGGCAACCTCACTTATGCACAGGTGGGGTAGTTAGTGTCTCAGCTAGGTGGATTCCATGTAGCTGTGACACTAATTACCCCACCTTTGCATAAGTGAGGTTGCCTGCAAACCATGCACTTTTGGGGAGTCACAAGGACAGGTTTGAGAAACTCACAATAAGCAATTTTATTGTAATTTTCACTACAATTCCTATTTAATTGTCCCTCAGAGGGGCTCACAATTGAATGCCTACCATAGCCCCATGTCTATATTGTGTAGTGTATGTATCATAATCTGTATGTTTTGGGCATGTAGGAGGAAACTGGAGTGCCCGGAGGAAACCCATATAGACACGGGGAGAACATACAAACTCTGTCCTTTGTTATAAGGTTACTGAATAGCCAATACGATGCAAATAATTCATAGATGTAGAATTATGCAACATTCTGGTTAGTTCATTTAAATGGAATACATTTGCATAATTCTGCATAATCGCAGTTTTATTTGCATATTATTAACCACTGACACATCTATAGCCTTTCATTTGTGAGGATTGTATATTATCTGGATGGCAGGGATATTATCACAATGGCAGGGATGACACGCATGGCATGGTAGGAAATGTATATTTACCATTTATTTCCTGTACGTATGTGTAATTGGAGGAGGTTGGGCATGCTGTGGATAAAGAAATCTGAGTTGGGAGTTTTGCTTGTCCGAAGCCCTGCATAGCAGTGTGCTGATAGGTGCATTACTTATGTGTTACCACTAGGAGTCTCCAGAGCTCTCATCTCTCTCCTGGCTCAGTGCAGTGATAGCAGTCCTGCTTTGTCTTGCAGGGTGGATGTTGGAGTTACTGCTGGATATTATACAGGATAAATCCTCCTCGCCTGATTTCTTCCAACTGGCCATCACATTCCTCCTTATCATTTCTAAGGTAAGTCAGACAAACCCTGGCCTGGGTTTGCTCTCTGAAGGCCGGTGACACTGATATAGACTGTTAGTATCTTACCATGTCAGCCATCAGTAAAAGCAAGAAGATTTGAATCAAGATGATGCTATTTACAGTGCTGCCCATAATTATTCATATCGCTGACAAATTTTGACTTCAAGTTACTTTTATACAACCAGCAAGTAATTTTTTTTGAGCAGAAATGTGTCTCCCAAAGGATGACTATGTACAAGAGGCATTATTGTGTGTGTGTGTGTGTGTGGGGGGGGGGGGGGGGGGGGGTAGAATCTCAGCTTTTATTTACATTTGAGCAAAAAGTGTCCAGTCCAAAATTATTCGTACCCTTCTCAATAATCAATAGAAAACCCCCCATTGGCTATTATAGCGATCAAACGCTTCCTATAATTGCAGACCAGCTTTTTGCAAGTCAAGACTGTGGCTGGGCCACTTCAAAACGTTAATGTTGTCTGCTGCGAGCGATCACGAATTATCGTGCACAATTGCGAATTATATTTAATGTGAAAATGACCACGTTTTGCGTCAAAATTCGCAATTGAACCTGATAGTTCGCGATCGCGTACAAACGTGCAAATGCATGCAAAAATGGCCTTGATATGACTTATCACGGTTTAGTGAATCAAGCCAATACTGTGTTGCATGACCTTGTTTTTCTTGTATTTCTGTGTTGTCGTATTGCTGTATGTCACCCCTAAATATTGTCTGTAACCGAAACTAATGTCCAGCACTGCATAATATTTTGGCTCTTTATAAATACAATAAATAAGTATTTGCAGGTTAGGATAACTGTTTTACCAATTGTGGCCACTAGATGCCAATATTGCACAACCCCCCACCCCTCCACCCCAAGTTACCTGCATTACTACCTGTGGCCACCAGGGGGTGAATGGCATATCTTCCGAATTAGAGAATATCGGAGGATACTAAGTTCTTCATGGCTAGAGGTGGCACTATGGAGCACGTTCCTTGTCCAGGTTCCCCCCTTTGGGAGGCCGTATCTCTGGAGCCCTTAGCCCCAGAAACCCTAAATTTCAGGTGTTTGTAGCAGAGGATCATGGCTACACGTGGGCATAATTGGGGTCAAGCTAGCCCTCCAAGAACCAGAGATACTACACCCCAAAAAAGGAAGTTTTGTTTGGGAGCGTTTTCTGTTAGGAACATCCCAGGCTGTTGACATTTGATATGTATGTAGAAGGCATATTGACCTTCTTACACTACAAATTCGGGGTCACTGGCACCCTCTGAACCGGAGCTTTGCCCCCACATTTTATTGAATTTCGTGCCTGCGTGCCCCTTCTTTGGAGGCCATATCTTCAGAGGCCCTTTCCTCGAGTGGCCCCAAATTTTAGGTGTGGTTATTTAAGTTTAGGGGCTACACGTGGGTACAGGTGCGGTCACACTAGCCCCCCCCCAAAATTGGAGTTACCAGACCCCAAAAATTGAAAGAAAATTGTTCAACTTTGAAATCGTCCAAGTTTGAGCATTCATGGCTTTTGAACCCCAGGGCTCAGAGTTTAGCTTCAGTGCTGCTCGGATATCCCTTTTCAAAATCTGGATTGATCCGGAGACCCAGATATCCGGAACCAGATCGTATATCCGGATTTAACCATTTTGGTATCCGACCCGGATAGGATATCCGACCCCAGTATCCAGGATATATGGGCAAATCCGGATATCTGGATAGAAAACACGGAAGTGGCCTTTAACCGCATAACGCCCACCTTCAGCCAATAGGCAGATGCAATGCCTGGGCCCAAATGACCGCCGGACCTTGCGGGGGGGCGTGGTTATGCGGCGATCGTGTCACGCGATCAGCCGCCGGCAACAGGCTCTGCCCACCTGGCGCAATAACCCGCCGGCCGTTCGGGAGCGCCGGCGGGTTATTAATGTATACAAAGTGTATTATACAGGCTGCCTCCTGCCCTGGTGGTCCCAGTGATCGAGGGACCACCAGGGCAGGCTGCAGCTGGAGCAGTGCTTTTCAGCGCTGCTAGATTTGGGCGCAGCCAGCGCCGCCATAGACTGTAATGGGAATCGGTCTATAGCGGCGCTCAGTGAGTAACATCGGCTTCGTCAGAAGACGGAGCCGAAGTTGCTTAAAAAAATACAATAATTCCCGAATTATTTCATTCCCCCACTATCCATGGCAGCCTGGAGGGGGAATAGTAATTGAAACGGCCCGGACTTTTGCAGCAGCAGGATCAGCCATATACCGCTGTATCCTGCGCCCAAGTCTACCGGTGTCGATTTCAAATGTAATCGCTGCAGCCCCCTAGTATGCACCCAAGCACACTGATTCTGTCCCCTCGCCCTCTGATCACCCACAGCACCCATCAGACCCCACCTCCCAGACCCCTGTTTGCACACAATCACTTCCCTAATCACCCATCAATCACTCCCTGTCACTATCTGTCAGCGCTATTTTTCAGATCAGGTCCTAAACTGCCCCATGGTGGCTCCTGATCACCCCCCCCCCACACACTCTCAGATCCTCCCCAGACACCCCCCCCCCATGTACTGTATACAGCTATCCTTCCCTGTACTCACCCACTGATCACCTGTCAATCGCCCATCCCTGTCACCACCTGTTACTGCCACCCATCAGATCAGACCCTAACCAGCCTCTTGCGGGCATCTGATCACCCACCCACACCATCAGATAGCCCGCAGACCCACCCTCAGATTACTTCCAAAGTGCATTGTTTACATCTGTTCTCCCTTCTAATCACCCATCAATCACCCCCTGTCACCCCCTAGCACACCTACCCATCAGATCGGGCCCTAATTTGCCCCGTGTGGGCTCCTGATCACTCTGCCAGACCCTCAGATCCCCCTCAGACCCCCTTCCGATCACCTCCCCAGTGCATTGATTGTGTTATAAACTGTTCTAAATCACCTTTTTTCCGGCACCAGCAAACTCATCAGCAAGAGTTGCACACACGACTCATCACAGCAAGCAGGAGATAGACTTTCTCAGGCTTCTTCAATATTCACGTTATTTATTCAGGAAACCGAAATACAGATAGATACAGTTCATCATATCCTAGCCAAGCCAATCTTCAAAAATCAATTTCTGCTAACTTGTGACAAGGCACCTCCCAAAAATGTGTGTTTTGGGTTAAATATAGGTGGTATCAGCACCGCAGCAGTGGCCTGTGGCACCCTGGCGGTGTGAGCAGCACAGGCAGCAGGAGCAGGGCAATGCAGCAGCAGCAGCAGGTGTAACGTGTGCCGGGAGCATGCCGGACTTGGCACGTATCACATGGCACTTGGCACGTAACACAATCTTGAAACAGAATCGGATAGCTGAAAAAAGTTTTGATATCCGGATGAGCACCCCTGTTGCTAAGCCCTGTCCCTGCCTTGGTTAGTACATTGCGTGGTACTATTAGTTGCTGAGCCCTTTCCATGTCTTGGTTAGTACATTGCATGGTACTATTAGTTGCTGAGCCCTGTCCATGTCTTGGTTAGTACGTTGCGTGGTACTATTAGTTGCTGAGCCCTTTCCATGTCTTGGTTAGTACGTTGCATGGTACTATTGGTTGCTGAGCCCTGTCCATGTCTTGGTTGGTATGCTGCATGGTACTACTGGTTGCTGAGCCCTGTCCATGTCTTGGTTAGTACGTTGCGTGGTACTATTGGTTGCTGAGCCTTGTCCATGTCTTGGTTGGTATGCTGCATGGTACTACTGGTTGCTGAGCCCTGTCCATGTCTTGGTTAGTACATTGCGTGGTACTATTGGTTGCTGAGCCCTGTCCATGTCTTGGTTGGTATGCTGCATGGTACTATTGGTTGCTGAGCCCTGTCCATGTCTTGGTTAGTACATTGCGTGGTACTATTGGTTGCTGAGCCCTGTCCATGTCTTGGTTGGTATGCTGCATAGTACTACTGGTTGCCGAGCCCTGTCCATGTCTTGGTTGGTATGCTGCATGGTACTATTGGTTGGAAAAAAAGTGGAGTACTTACCTTTGGGAGATGCTTACCTCTCAGTCCTTTTCTGCCTCCTGGATCCAGCACAGAATGCCCCTGCACTCCATGTTTAGCAATATTTTGGCTTCCAGTGCAGAGGCAGTAGAAGCTTTCTGATCGGGCTCCAGCAGAAATAGCCAAGCCCCATCAGGTCTGCTCTACTGCACAGGTGTGAGTTACCTTTGCCTGCACAGCAGAGCAGACCCGATTGGGCTCTGGCAGAAAAAGCCAAACCCAAACAGAGAGCCTCTACTGCACCTGCGCTGGGGCCCTGATGGTAAATATTGCCATGTGCTGCTGTGCCTGCGTAGTGCTGCTTGTTAGGCTAATTTTCAGGGGAACCAGCGCTGGATCCCCAAGGCTACAGAGGATGGGGAAAGTCTCATTAGGATCCTGAGGCTTCCCCTTCTCGAGGTAAGTACTCCATATGGGCTGTTTTTTTTGTTACAGATGTACTTTAATAGCGACAGTATATACTCCTACTGATCAGGGTCTCTTTATTATCAATTCTATGATAGGTCTAGGTAGGACCACCTTTATTTAAATCTATACTAATTTTGGGTAGGGCCTCCCTGAATTGGGAGCACTAGACTAATATACAAATACTGAAGAGGACCTCCTTTAACCCTTACCCTGTGTTTTTTGTTTAATTATATGCGTTGCAGCACCACATTGGTTTGAGACTCCCACAGTGTAATGCAGAGCGGCACATGATATTTACCTGATCTGGTAAATTGGAGGGATATGACTATATATAGCACCACACCATGATATTATAGGAAAGTATAACCATTTTATTCAATAATCACAAAACACCATAGAAAACATGATTAAAAACATCTAAAAAACAAAAACAGACACCATCTCATTGGTTTATTATTATTTATTGTATTTATAAAGAGCCAACATCTTACGCAGCGCTGCACAATAGATAAATGGGTTAACATACAGGTAGAACATACGTAAACTCACAACAAAACAAGATCATGCAAATGATTTGATAACAATACAGTGTCATAGGTCAAAATAGAGACTGTTCGAGTCTACAAGATGGGTGGTTGTGAGTAAGATTGCATAATCAAGCTGGATACGTTAGGGCGGAGGGCCCTGCCGGAGGCTTACAATCCTAAAGGGTGGGGTGGAGACAACAGGTGCGTCTTTTGAGAGGGGGTCTAACAGAACATATTATGGTGCTGGTGTACAGGGATGAGCAGAAACTACGCCAGTGCGAATTTACGCATCGTAGTTCGCATCTACGCATCGTAGTTCATAGGCGAAGTTTCAAACCTACGCTTACGAATTTACGCATAGCGAAGTACCGCTACGCGTAGCTTACGCCCACTATGCGTAGTTAACATGTGTATTGCGTAGTGAACTACGAATGCATTACTCGCGTCTAATTTTCCGCATGCGATTGTATGCATACAAATTTACGCATTGAAAAGGGGAATGTACGCATAGAAGGGTTCCCAATATATGCATTTCTAAAGAAATGAAAGCGTACAATTTTCTGCATAAGGGCATAAGTATCCGCCTACACTACGCTTGGCACTACGCGTAATTGCGTATTTTAACGCGTATTCTACGAAATGCATACGAAGCAAATATTTGTTTTCAAAGCCGTGGTTTGGCGAAGTGTAATTGCGTAAAACTATGCGTATTTCCAGCGTAGCGAAGTTGGCTGACTACGACCATCCCTGCTGGTGTAGGGGGGTATGCGAGCGTGAAGAGGTGAGTCTTGAGAGCTTGTTTGAAGGTATTAAAGGTGGGGGTGAGTCTGAGGGCTGGTGGGAGAGAGTTCCAGAGAGTAGGGGCAGCCCTGGTGAAGTCCTGCAATCGTGCGTGTGACTGAGTTATGCGTGGTGCGACTAGGTGCAGGTCATTGGAGGATCGGAGGGGGCGGGCTGGTATGTGCCTGTGGACCAGATCAGAGATGTAGGTTGGGCAGGTCTTGTGCACTGATTTGTATGGGCGGATCACGTGATGCGCACTGGGCGCCCACGTGACCGCACTGTGAGCATCATAAATATACGGCGTGTTCGCCGATTACATGCAGGACCCCCCACTCTTGACAAAAGCGGTGTGGTATAAGTCAATAATTGGCATACACACAATCTAGGCTATAATAGCATATAATAACACCTGGGTAGCTCAGTAAGAGCCACCGCATCCCAGAAATGGCTTTCAACATAACCTCAAAAAAGAATTTTATAGGTGGATAATTCCCAAAGCTTGGCATATATTTTGAGGGGTTTCTAAACATCCTGGATTGTAGACTCACCACATCCTGATACTAAGAACGCCCTTAAAATACGTATACAACATCAGGTAATAGGTTTGGAACGAATTGACTCTACTATTAGGGGTGGAGATATTATGTCTAGGCTCCTACAGAGGGAAGCTAGGTGGATATATTTCCTGGGATCCAAATCCCCTCAGGGTCTCAATGAGGAAATAGATTTTTCAGGTTTTTTGTAATTATTATTAATGTATTTTTTTGATTTATTGCAGATTATCCTATTGACCTGTATATCATTCAAATTATGAGTGCTATATCATGTGATGGACTTTCAATGGACTGGATACTATGTTCTGTTATGGTTTCTTCATGGACTTCCGTTTTTCCTGCGTCCACTTATTACGTCGCATCAGACCTGTTTTGTTAACCTTTGTCGGTGGACTATAACTTCCTATCTACCTCCACTATACGTACTATTTCCCTTTAATGGATGGACTTTGCTCTATCTGGATTTTTGGACTCCTGTTCCTAATGTCACACAATGCATGGATTACAATTTGTTATATATATATCATATTGCATTTTGCTGTATATGGGTGTTGTATTTGTAATTGTATAGTTATTATATAAAGTTATTCTTGTTCATAACAGGGTGGTGATATATGGATGCTTGAATAATAGTGAATTTGCCCATCACCGCGAATATCCTTTGTTCCAGCTTCTATTGTTAGCTGGAGCGTGTGTTGCTAAATGTTCCTTAGCGCTTTCCATATACTAACTCTTCCTGCGCTCCAAGGTGGTTTACTTCCTTTTAGTCTCTCCCCTCTCCGCATTGGATGGCGGACTATGGGCGGATCCTCCTGCGCTACAAGGTGGTTCACCTCCTCTTAGTCTCTCTCCTCTCCGCATTGGATGGCGGACTATGGGCGGATCCTCCTGCGCTCCAAGGTGGTTCACCTCCTCTTAGTCTCTCCCCTCTCCACATTGGATGGCGGATTATGGGCGGATGTGCATTAGTGAGAAAAAAAGTACCCCTTACTCATAGAGCCCAATTGCTATAAAGAACCAATGCAAATGCATATATCAAAAGTATGAATGATCCTCTATTAATTTCACAATCAAGAACGTTAAAATACATAAAATACCCCCATATGTCCCACAGTAGGTGGACCACCAGTCTTTTACATAAATATAAATATGGTACATATATTCCTAACACCTCAGGCACTGATTTCAAAGTGTGAAAATTAAAGTGCTACGTGCCAGACAATACATAAATACATATATAATCACCATAAGCTGGCTGTGATTGTGGACTGCAACACACATCAGAAGCAGGATATGTATCACAGAGACCACAACCCACAGACCAGTATAACTAACACAGTGCTCATAAAGTGCATGAATCCATCATTTCATCAATACATATAATTGTGCAACTATTACAAAAAGTGCTATTATTGTCGGAACTGAGGTGCTTACTAGTAAGTAGATGATCCTGGTGTGGGTGTGGGTGTGGGGGTGACGTCACAGAGGCGCTCTAACCTATTGCTTGACCCACTGAGGTTAGGTTTGTGAGCAGCACCTGGATTTTTGGCAAATTAATGTGTCATGTGAGCCGATTTGTGCAGTATTGCTCGGTCCATGTATCGGTTCTCACCCTCACAGCAATTGCATTGGACAGGCATCAGGAGACAGTTGGCTTGATGAAAATCCATTGATGCATGACATCCCAAACGCAGTCGCTGGTCTGTAGTCGGTCAGCCAATCAATCTGGTGAGCGTTATATGTATCAGCGGTGTTGGGTGCATGCTGATAGCACACACACGGAGGGTTTCTCTGGTTGTGCAGACTTCACTGGTGGAGGGAGTTGTGTGGACAGCCGTTTTTAAAGCAGGATTACGCTATGTCCTTTCCCTTGTTTGTTTGACATATATACAGGGGGAAGCTGCCAAGGAAAACCGCTGTGTGAATATTAATGAAGCGTGTTTGCTGATGTTTACATATGTCAGCCTCTGGACATCGGAGAGAGAGTATATTATTGTACATTGGCCCTGCTCTATGCAAATGGGATGTGGAATGAAGCACTGATACAACTGAACTGATATATTTAAATCCTGGATTGTGCAGAAGCAAATTGTGTATTCGAGATTGTGCAGAAGCAATTTGTGTATTAGAGTCCAACAATAGAGGACATTGATAAGATAGGACTTGTACTATCTATGTTACTAGTTGGGGACGTTTTATAAAAGCCCTACCTGCCATATAACATATACTGTATATCTGTGCCACATAGTGGGAGCGCTGTACGCACACAAAAAGGCCATTTATTTAGGGAGGTGATACCCCCCAGCGTACTTAGCGATCTACTAGGGTGGAGTCCCATTGTTCTATTTGCTAAGGTTTAAGAGTATAAAGAGGAGCGCCTATACCACACAGGCATTGGATCACATGATGCGCGCTGGGCGCCCACGTGACCGCACTGTGAGCATCATAAATATACTGCGTGTTCGCCGATTACATGCAGGACCCCCCACTCTTGACAAAGCGGTGTGACTGCCGCGATACCGGTAGAGCAGTCTACCGGGGGCCTCTCCATTTCCGGACACCTCCTTGGATGAATCCATACCCGGGTCACGTAAGCCTCTTTCCCCTGATGCCACATACACTGTTTAGACAGTCTCAGCATCCACTCGTTGTACTTGGGCTGATCCTATATATTAACACTTTATGCACTTTTCCCACAGGTTGCTTTTTATGCTATTTGCACAGCTTGAATTTCTACTATTGATGGTATTTTTGTTTATTCCTATATGCACTTTAGTTTATGGCTGTCTGAACCCGGGTTCTACCACTGTGTTTGCTCTTACTGAGCTACCCAGGTGTTATTATATGCTATTATAGCCTAGATTGTGTGTATGCCAATTATTGACTTGTACCAATGAGATGAGGTGTCTGTTTTTGTTTTTTAGATGTTTTTAATCATGTTTTCTATGGTGCTTTCTGATTATTGAATAAAATTGTTATACTTTCCTATAATATCATGGTGTGGTGCTATATACAGTCATATCCCTCCAATTTACTGTTTCATAGTGACTCAGCACACATCTATTTCTCACAGTGGTGCATGAACATTTCTCTTTTGTCCATTTACCTGATCTGGATGCAGGATCAGCTTTCTTCTTCCACCACCGAGTGGCGCTGTAACACTGAAAGCCTCCTTTGGGTACCGATCACATCATATCATGATCTGGATGTAAAGGATGATGTCGGCATTACAGCGCCACTTGGTGGTGGGTGACGAGCCAAACCTGCGTGCAGTTTAGGTTAATATTGTGCTCCCTTTGCCACTTTGCTGGGGGAGGCAGCCCATATATATAGCCTGTTTCAGCAGCCCTGCCCCAAGGTTTAGTACACAAAATAACTCAGATGGGGCTGCTAAAGGGTTAATAAGGAACACTGTGCTGGGGATGGTCAGAGTTGGGCGAACTGTTAGCTGAACTTCAGCCGAACTGTTCGGCTGCCCAACCTGTCATGTCGCTGTGTCTCTTACTACTTCCGGGTCGCAATGACCCGGAGTAGTACGTCTGCGCTGGCCCGGCGGAGCGCGTCCTAGATCGCGCTCCCGTTGCCGGGCACTCTCTGCGCATGTGTATGACGTCACTCATGACATCACACACATGCGCAGAGAGTGCCCGGCAACGGGAGCGCGATCTAGGACGCGCTCCGCCAGGCCAGCGCAGACGTACTACTCCGGGTCATTGCGACCCGGAAGTAGTAAGGGACACAGCGACATGACAGGTTGGGCAGCCGAACAGTTCGGCTGAAGTTCAGCTAACAGTTCGCCCAACTCTAATGGTCAATGAGATCCAAATTTCGAGGCGATGTGCAGCATTATGTAAATTTATGCAGCTTGAACATGAACCAATCAAATCCTGCTGAGGTAAAATCCAGTTGGTCCACTTTCTAGCTGCATACATTTGCATACAAAATTTGCATAGTCCTTCATTAACTGGAAATGATTTGCATCTCCTTGACCATCCCTACACTGTACTAATTCTAGGCATCACCACAGTGGCCTTCTTTTCACATGGCAATATATCCTAGCCAGAGCCGGATTAAGGCCAAATGAGGCCCTAAGCAAAATGGCAGATCTGGGCCCTCCTCCCTCAAGCCACCTCATGTTCCCCACATGCCATCTCTTGTCCCCATGTCCCCTCTGTTCTCCCTGTGCCAACTCTTGTGCCTCTCTGTTTACCCTGTGCTACCTCTTGTGTCCCTCTGTTCCACTTGTGCCACTCTGTTCCCCTCATGTCCCCTCTGTACCACCTTGTAGCCCCTGTGTCACACTGCCACAACTCACACACTGTCTGTCCCACCACAACAGACACTGCCTGTCACACCACAAACCACAACACACACAGACACTGCCTGTCCCACCACAACACACACAATGCCTGTCCCACCACACACCACACACCACACACCACAACACACAACCACACACACACACAAACACACAGAGACTGCAACTTGGGTCAAGAGAAAAGCTTTGTGAAATAATCCAATCATATTTTCAGTGTTCTGAAACTGAACATCGCAACTTTCTCTACCCCTGCCTGCTGTCCTTCTCACCATCTTTGCCTTGCAAATGTCTGATGACTGGGAGCAGTGGTAGATCTCTGCCAGCTAGCTGCCTGGCACTAGTGATAAAGAGGGGACGCGGTTCATGCAGGGAGGGGTAACATGAGAGGGTGTCAGATGGTCCTTTGAAAAGACAGTGGAAATGCCTGCTCTCCTCTCCTAATTCTTCATGCTGAAGCTTATATTCTTGCTGGGATGGGAGGAGAGGGCATAAAGTGCGGGAAAACAGCCAGAGCAGTCACAGGCAATTAAATGCTGCAGGAAGCATGGGCTTCTTCCGTTACAGCAGAACCCGGCTTCCTGTTGTTGCCTGGCAACACACAGCCACAGCTCAGCAGCGTCTGAGGGCTAAACTATTAACTGAAGGGGGGAGAAGAACCTTAGCAGTTAAAAATATAAGCAGCTCTGTTCTCCAGCCTCCTCCGTCCCCTCTGCAGCAGGACCACTCGATCCTTGCTGTTTTTACGAGCCAGCAGCTAGGATACCAGGGCCAGATTACATGCTGATGAGGCCCCAATCAGGTGATTGGAATGAGTTGTGGGATAATCCGACCCTGCCTACCTATCCCTCTAGATTGTAAGCCTTTCAGGCAGAGTCCTCCTCCTTTTGTGTCCTACCTGATCTTGCTCCTCCATTACTGTGCATCCATGATATGCATTGGAGTGTACTCTGCTTGCCTAATCCCCATGCTCCCATCCAGTGACTGACTAAGCATTACCTTGTACTCATATAGCTTGATTTACTAAACCGTGATAAGTCCTATCACGGCAGTTTTCTCACGCATTTTCGTGATTGCATGTGATTGTGAATTATCGTGTGCAATTGCGAATTATGGCAATTGTGATTTTTTTTTCACACGCAAACAATGTTTTGCGTGAAAATTTGCGATTGCACCTGATAATTCGTGATCGCGTACAAATGTGAAATGCACGGAAAAATGGCCTTGATATGACTTATCACGGTTTAGTTAATCAAGCCAATACTGTGCTGCGTGACCTTGTTTTTCTTGTATGCCTGTGTTTTCGTATTGCTGTATATCACCATGTCACCCCTAAATATTGTCTGTAACCGGAACTAATGTCCAGCGCTCCGCCAGGCCAGCGCAGACGTACTACTCCGGGTCATTGCGACCCGGAAGTAGTAAGGGACACAGCGACATGACAGGTTGGGCAGCCGAACAGTTCGGCTGAAGTTCAGCTAACAGTTCGCCCAACTCTAATGGTCAATGAGATCCAAATTTCGAGGCGATGTGCAGCATTATGTAAATTTATGCAGCTTGAACATGAACCAATCAAATCCTGCTGAGGTAAAATCCAGTTGGTCCACTTTCTAGCTGCATACATTTGCATACAAAATTTGCATAGTCCTTCATTAACTGGAAATGATTTGCATCTCCTTGACCATCCCTACACTGTACTAATTCTAGGCATCACCACAGTGGCCTTCTTTTCACATGGCAATATATCCTAGCCAGAGCCGGATTAAGGCCAAATGAGGCCCTAAGCAAAATGGCAGATCTGGGCCCTCCTCCCTCAAGCCACCTCATGTTCCCCACATGCCATCTCTTGTCCCCATGTCCCCTCTGTTCTCCCTGTGCCAACTCTTGTGCCTCTCTGTTTACCCTGTGCTACCTCTTGTGTCCCTCTGTTCCACTTGTGCCACTCTGTTCCCCTCATGTCCCCTCTGTACCACCTTGTAGCCCCTGTGTCACACTGCCACAACTCACACACTGTCTGTCCCACCACAACAGACACTGCCTGTCACACCACAAACCACAACACACACAGACACTGCCTGTCCCACCACAACACACACAATGCCTGTCCCACCACACACCACACACCACACACCACAACACACAACCACACACACACACACAAACACACAGAGACTGCAACTTGGGTCAAGAGAAAAGCTTTGTGAAATAATCCAATCATATTTTCAGTGTTCTGAAACTGAACATCGCAACTTTCTCTACCCCTGCCTGCTGTCCTTCTCACCATCTTTGCCTTGCAAATGTCTGATGACTGGGAGCAGTGGGAGATCTCTGCCAGCTAGCTGCCTGGCACTAGTGATAAAGAGGGGACGCGGTTCATGCAGGGAGGGGTAACATGAGAGGGTGTCAGATGGTCCTTTGAAAAGACAGTGGAAATGCCTGCTCTCCTCTCCTAATTCTTCATGCTGAAGCTTATATTCTTGCTGGGATGGGAGGAGAGGGCATAAAGTGCGGGAAAACAGCCAGAGCAGTCACAGGCAATTAAATGCTGCAGGAAGCATGGGCTTCTTCCGTTACAGCAGAACCCGGCTTCCTGTTGTTGCCTGGCAACACACAGCCACAGCTCAGCAGCGTCTGAGGGCTAAACTATTAACTGAAGGGGGGAGAAGAACCTTAGCAGTTAAAAATATAAGCAGCTCTGTTCTCCAGCCTCCTCCGTCCCCTCTGCAGCAGGACCACTCGATCCTTGCTGTTTTTACGAGCCAGCAGCTAGGATACCAGGGCCAGATTACATGCTGATGAGGCCCCAATCAGGTGATTGGAATGAGTTGTGGGATAATCCGACCCTGCCTACCTATCCCTCTAGATTGTAAGCCTTTCAGGCAGAGTCCTCCTCCTTTTGTGTCCTACCTGATCTTGCTCCTCCATTACTGTGCATCCATGATATGCATTGGAGTGAACTCTGCTTGCCTAATCCCCATGCTCCCATCCAGTGACTGACTAAGCATTACCTTGTACTCATATAGCTTGATTTACTAAACCGTGATAAGTCCTATCACGGCAGTTTTCTCACGCATTTTCGTGATTGCGTGTGATTGTGAATTATCGTGTGCAATTGCGAATTATGGCAATTGTGATTTTTTTTTTCACACGCAAACAATGTTTTGCGTGAAAATTTGCGATTGCACCTGATAATTCGTGATCGCGTACAAATGTGAAATGCACGGAAAAATGGCCTTGATATGACTTATCACGGTTTAGTTAATCAAGCCAATACTGTGCTGCGTGACCTTGTTTTTCTTGTATGCCTGTGTTTTCGTATTGCTGTATATCACCATGTCACCCCTAAATATTGTCTGTAACCGGAACTAATGTCCAGCGCTGCATAATATGTTCGCGCTTTATAAATACAATATTTGCAAGCTAGGATAACTGTTTTACCAATTGTGACCACTAGATGCCAATATTGCACTAGCCCCCCCCCCCCCCAATTACCTGCATTACCACCTGTGGCCACCGGGGGGGGGGGGGGTGTTAATGGAGTATCTTCCGAATTAGAGAATATCGGAGGATACTAAGTCCTTCATGGCCAGAGGTGGCACTGTGGAGCACATTTCCTGGTCCAGGTTCCCTCCTTCGGGAGGCCGTATCTCTGGAGCCCTTAGCCCCATAGACCCTAAATTTCAGGTATGTGTAGCAGAGGGTCATGGCTACATGTGGGCATAATTGGAGTCATGCTAGCCCTCCAAGAACAAGAGATACTGCACCCCAAAAAAGGAAGTTTGGTTTGGGAGCGTTTTCTGTTAGGAACATCCCAGGCTGTTGACATTTGATATATATGTAGAAGGCATATTGACCTTCTTACACTCTAAATTCGGGGTCACTGGCACCCCCCGAGCCGGAGATATGCCCCCACATTTTAAATAATTTTGTGCCTGCGTGCCCCTTCTTTGGGAGGCCATATCTCAATGTCCCTTTCCTCGAGTGACCCCAAATTTCAGGTGTGGTTATTAGTTTAGGGGCTACAAGTGGGTACAGGTGCGGTCACGCTAGCCCCCCCCCAGAATTGGTTACCAGACCCCAAAAATTGAAAGATGTTCTCGCAGTAAACTGGCATACCAGGGTGCTCTGGCTGTAAACTTAAATCTTAGGATGCTTTGGCAGTACTCTGAAATACCAGGGTGTTTTAGAAGACCAAAGTTGTAAGCAGCTCCCTACCAAATAAAGTGCAACATGCTCTGGTCGTGGAACTTATAGAAGTCCAAACATGTAGCAAAGAAGGAGTCTTGACCTGTCATTGTCTTGCAGTAAATATCAGCTCTTCTATTGAGGCATCTTGCAGGATACAGAAAAGGTCAGCAACAATGTGACATTTTGAAAAGAGCCGCCTCTTTCTCAAGCTTGCTAGCCCAATAAACATCAGAACAGCAAATCAGCCTTCAATGAACATGGACCAAACAGAGTGCCTGGGCACCTGAAGGCCAACCAACCAAATTGTGGTGGGCAGTCATATCGCAAGATCCCTAATAAACAACTGATGGATAACAAACAATGCGGGTTTTGTGCACATGTGCCCACACATGTGTATATTGCTTATTTGTTTTCCGGCACAGTTGTGAGGTTTTTTTGTTTTTTACGCATTTCATGCAATGTTTTGTTTTTTTTTCCCGTATGCCACACCTTCCCTTTGGTGATTGGTGCTTTTGTTTGTCTGCAGTTCCCCATCAGGTCTGTTTTAGGCTGATAGTTTGGGAGCTGTGATATCATTTTTACAGTCAATTGTGGTTGGTTATCCTTCGGACACCCAGGCACTTTGGTCCCTGTTCATTGAAGGGGACTACATAAGGCTGATTTGCTGTTCTGATGTTTCGTGGGTTAGCAATCATGAGAGGGGAAGCTCCTCTCGAAACATCACATTACTGCTGTCCTTTGCTGTGTCCAGCAAGATCCCTAAATAAAGGAGCTGATATATACTGCAAGAAGGTGCCAAGTCAATACTCCTTCTTTGCATCACAGAGTGCTCTGGCAGTAAACGGACACCCCAGGGTGCTCTGGCAGTAAACGGACACCCCAGGGTGCTCTGGCAGTAAACGGACACCCCAGGGTGCTCTGGCAGTAAACGGACACCCCAGGGTGCTCTGGCAGTAAATGGACACCCCAGGGTGCTCTGGCAGTAAACGGACACCCCAGGGTGCTCTGGAAAAATGTATTATAAAAACATACTTGTCTAAGAAGTGGGAAGCTTCTGGATCTTAATGAAGCTTTCCTCTCTTTCCTATGGTCCCCTGTTGCCGTACATGGACTCTTCAGCTGATCAAGGTCCACGCTCCTCTTCTTGCATGTGGCCTGTCCTGTGCCATAGCAAGAGTGGCTTATAGCACAGGCGCAATATGGCCACACTCATGCTTGAAGAGGGATGTGGTCCCCATCAGATTACAGACAAGTTCTTATTAGTAGTCTTTGGAGGGTCTGCCCTCGGCGATGGGGGACCAGAGGACAGCAAGGGAAGCCTCATTTTGACAGTCAATTGTGCATCCCAGGGCGCTCTGACAAACCAGTGTTGGATATTTCATGTCTGATCAGCTGTTTTTTGCAGGTCAAAACATTTCCCACACTCATCTGACACTGGTAAAAAGACATTGATATGCTATTTCATGGCTGAGCAGCTTATTATTGCAGGTCAAAACATTTAACACACTCAGCATATCAATATGTCCTCTCATCAGAGTCAGAGATTTCTTGTCTGATGAGCTTATCGCAGGTCAAAAAATTTCCCATACTCAGCATATCAATATGTCTTCTCGCCATTGTTAGATATTTCATGTCTAACCAGCTCAATGTTGCTAGTCAAAACATTAGCCACACTCAGCATATCAATGTATTCTCACCAGTGTCAGATATTTCAGCTCTGACAAGCTGTTTGCTGGTAAAACATTTCCCATACTGAGCATAGCATAGCAATATGTTCTCTCACCAGAACATATTTCAGCTCTGACAAGCGTATTATTGCAGGTCAAAACATTTCCCACACTCAGCATATTAATGTCTTCTCATCAGTGTCAAATATTTCAGCACCGACAAGCTGATATTTGCATGTCAAAACATTTCCCACACTCAGCAGATCAATACATCCTCTCATGAGTGTCAGATATTTCAGCTCTTACAAGCTAAGTTCCTGGTCAAAACATTTCCCAATCAGCATATCCGTATGCTTCTTACCAGTGTCAGATAGTTCATGTCTGTTCAGCTTATTATTGCAGGTCAAAACATTTCCCACACTCAGCATATGAATATGTCCTCTCATCAGTGTCCGTTATTTTAGCTCTGACAAGCTATTTGCTGGTCTAATCCTTTCCCACACTCAGTATTTCAATGTCTTCTCAACAGTGTCCGATATTTCAGGGTTAAGCTGATATTTGCTGGTTAACCACTTGCCGGCTGCACACTCCACCGTGCGGTGGCAAAGTGGTAGCTGAAGGACCAGCGACGCAGATCTGCGTTGCCAGGTGCCTCCCTAATTATTCAGGAAAGGCCGCTCGCGCGAGCAGCCATTTCCTGTTAGATCACGGAGCGGGTCTCCGTGAATAGCCTGCGAGCCGCTAATCACGGCTCGCAGACTAAATGTAAATGCAGGAGACATTTGTCTCCTTTGTTTACATTGTACAGCACTGCTGCGCAGCAGCGCCGTAAGGCCGATCGGTGATCCCCAGCCAATCAGCGGCTGGGGATCGCCGCCATGTGACAGAGCACGTCCTGTCACAGGCTGCACAGGACTAATAGCGTCCTGTGCAGCCCCGATCACCGGGGGGGACAGGTAGGAGAGGGAGGGGGGAAATTTTGCTGCGGAGGGGGGCTTTGAGGTGCTCTCCCCCGCAAACCTAAGGCAGGCAGGAGCGATCAGAGCCCCCCCTGCACATCATCCCCATAGGGGGAAAAAAGGGGGGCGTGCTGATCACTCTGCATGTAACATGATCTGTGCTGGGGGCTGCAGAGCCCACCCAGCACAGATCACAAAAAACAGCGCTGGTCCTTAACCTCCCTGGCGGTTTAATTATTTTGCCAGGGAGGCTGCGGGAGGGTTTTTTTTAAATTAAAAAAAAAATATTTCATGCAGCCAACTGAAAGTTGGCTGCATGAAAGCCCACTAGAGGGCGCTCCGGAAGCGTACTTTCGATCGCCTCCGGCAATCGAAAGTAACAAGATAGGCCGCAATGAGCGGCCTATCTTGTTTCGCTTTCCTCGTCGCCATGGCGACGAGCGGAGTGACGTCATGGACGTCAGTCGACGTCCTGACGTCAGAGCCGCCCGATCCAGCCCCTAGCGCCGGCCGGAACTGTTTGTTCCGGCTGCGCTGAGCTCGGGCGGCTGGGGGGACCCTCTTTCGCCGCTGCACGCGGCGGATCGCCGCGGAGCGGCGGCGATCGGGCAGCACACGCGGCTGGCAAAGTGCCGGCTGCGTGTGCTGCTTTTTTCAGAACTCAAATCGGCCCAGCAGGGCCTGAGCGGCGACCTCCGGCGGCATACCCCGAGCTCAGCTCGGGATTACCGCCAAGGAGGTTAAGGGGGGGGGGGGGTAAAGCCTGGGTCATCAAGTGGTTAAAACAATTCCAACACTTAACATATTATGTCCTCAGACCAGTGTCCTATAATTTATTTCTGATCAGCTTATTATTGCAGGTCAAAATATTTTCCACACTCAGCATATCAACATGTTTTCTCAACAGTGTCAGATATTTCACATTTGCTGGTTGAAATATATCCCACACTCATCTGACACTGAGGGGATATATTGATATGCTATGTCTTGTCTGATCAGTTTATTATTGCAGGTCAAAAACATTTCCTACATTCGGCATATGATGTCATCAGTTTATTTTCCCCTCTGCTTTCCTTTAAGTAATACATGTATTTATACAGACCTATATATAAGGCCCGAAACAGAGACAACTGAGGAGAATAGAAGGACCAGAGACAAATGGGTCATATGCAGACCAACAGCACAGTACACCAAATAATGTTGGAGCTCTCAGGCTACTTCTTGCCATCTCAATGTTCCCCTTTGTAACATGACTTTACATCTACGTCAACAAGGAGATGACTAGAGATGGCCCAAACTGAGAACTTTTCCAGAAGTTCGGTTCACCCCCATAGTGCATCATGAGGGTCAACTTTGACCCTCTACATCACAGTCAGCAGGCACATTGTAGCCAATTAGGCTACACTCCCTCCTGGAGCCCCACCCCCATCCTGGCTGATTGTTATTGCTTAAAAAAACACCCCTCAACAGCTCTTTTAAGAGCTAATCTTGTTCTTGTGATTTTTTTTTTTTTTTTTTTTTTTTTTTGTAGTCCACTTGCATTATATACAGCCCTGTAAGTCAGTTTCACTGTACCTGTCTGTGTGTGACAGGTGCACATGTTATACCCATCACTGCATATACCTACTACCTGTTCAGTTAAGTGCACCCACCTACCTACGTGAGCGCACGCAGTGTGATATACCACTCCATGCATACCTGTTAACTGCACCTGTGTGACTGACTGCACATTGTATTGGTCAAGTCAGTGCATACCTTTCACTTCATCCCCCCCCCCCCCCCAATATGTACAAAATAAAGGGCAGAGGCAGGCTACCTGGCAGGTTTGTTCGAGGTCGCGCTGTCGTGATTTCGTGCGGCCCGTGACCAAAGTACAGTGTTCAGAAGAAGAAACGTGCCATCAACCCCCAATATTGTCATGATGTAGTTGACTATTTAACACAAAACACCATCTTTCTCATGCTTCCGCACGGAAGCGTGACATCATTCCTCCTTCTGCTCTGATTCTGGTACCGCACTTAACACTCAGTCGGCCACCACCACCAAAGTGCCATCACCCCAGGGCTCAGTGGTGTGGACATTTTTTTGTGTGTCTGCCTCAGATGAGAGCAATGCCATCTGTACTCTCTGCCACCAAAAATTGAGCCGTGGAAAGACCAAGACCTGCGTAGGGACAACGACCTTACGAAGGCACATGATTACAAAGCACAAACTGCAATGGGATGACCATCTGAGGGAAAGCAGCAAACAAAAGCAAATCCACACACCGCAGTGGAAGATATGCAATTATTTCTCAAAAAAGGCAATACCCAAACTGTACCGTGATGTTGAAAGGCAAGTGGTGTCATTTCTGGCACACAGCATTGGGTTAAGGGACCATCTGACCACGTGGTCTGCAAAGCACGGTCAGGCCTGCCGGAAGACTAAGTCAGTCCCCACACACAGCATCTCTGCCTGCCCCAAGACTAAGTCGCTCCCCACACAGCATCTCTGCCTGCAGGCCGCTTGACTACCTTCTCCGCCACCACCAACAGGGTCCAGGACTTCAGGCGGATTCCTGAATTTATAAGGCCGCTGAACTGATCTATGTCTCGTTTTTTCTGCCACCAATTAGGCTTTCTTTGGGGGGTACATTTTGCTAAGAGCCACTTTACTGTAAATGCATTTTAACAGGAAGAATAAGGGAAAAACGGAAAAAAATTATTATTTCTCAGTTTTCGGCCATTATAGTTTTAAAATAATGCATTCCTCCACAATTAAAACTCTCGTATTGTATGTGCCCATTTCTCCCGGTTATTACACCGTTTAAATTATGTCCCTATCACAATGTATGGTGACAATATTTTACTTGGAAATAAAAGTGCATTTTTTCCGTTTTGCACCCATCACTATTTACAAGCTTATAATTAACCACTTTACTCTCACCCGTACGAATTTCTCCGTCCCTTTTCCCATCCTTTAACCCCCAGGGACGGAGAAATCTGTACTTTCCGCGCTCCCGCCGCTGCCCGCACTCCAGCTCGCTCTAGCACGCATTCCCACGGGTAAACACGCCGCCGGCCGCTCGCCCGAAGATCAATGAATGGGAAAATCCATTCCCGTTCGTTGATCTAAGCCCCGCAATGATCCGCTGCTTCTCCGCTAAGCAGCGCGATCATTGTGAAAAAAAAACCCGTTCCCAGCCTCCTAATACTTCCTCCAATCGTCTGGAAGGACGCTTGGAGGTCGCATTAAACAGTTACTGTTGCCATCTTGTGGCCAAATAGTAAAACTACACCCTAAAGCATTTTTCCCATACAAATAGATTAATTAAACACCAAAAATTAACTCATTACCTCCCACACTCCCCATTTTTTTGTTTTTTTTTGTAATTAAAAAAAAAATAAAACATTTACAATTAAAAAAAAATACATACATTAAGGTACTGAACTTTTTAAATATTTATGTCAGGAGGGTACAACACTGTTACTTTATAAACTATGGGCTTGTAATTAGGGATGGACGCAAAACTGAAAAAAATGCACCTTTATTTCCAAATAAAATATTGGCGCCAAACATTGTGATAGGGACATAATTTAAACGGTTTTATAAGCGGGACAAAAGGGCAAATACATTTCATGGGTTTTAATTACAGTAGCATGCATTATTTAAAAACTATAATGGTCGAAAACTGAAAAATAATGAATTTTTTCCCACATTTTTCCTATTTTCCCATTAAAACACATTTAGAATAAAATAATTCTTGGTATAATGTCCCACCTAAAGAAAGCCTAATTGGTGGTGAAAAAAACAAGATATAGTTCATTTCATTGTGATAAGTAATAAAGTTATAGACTAATGAATGGAAGGAGCGCTGAAAGGTTAAAATTGCTCTGGTGGTCAGGGGGTAAAACCCCTCAGTGGTGAAGTGGTTAAACTTTTTATGTGGGTATTTTTGAGAGAGTGGGTTGTAAATCAATTTTTTTTTTTGTACAAGATGGCAGCCATGAATTTGTTTACAATGACGTCACTCTAAGCATAACACGGACGCTCAGAGTGACGTCGGGTGAAATAGGAAGCTGACGGTTTTTCTCGGGGGGGAGAGCAATCAGTGATCGGGCACCATAGCCCGATTCACTGATTGCCTGGCTAGCAAATCGCGGGCCGGGAGTGCGCGTGCAAGCGCGCGATCGGGCGCGCGGGAGCGCACATGGCCTCCTGGGCGTAGCTAGTACATCCAGGAGGCCAAAGTAGTTAAGCACTGGAATATACCCATCACAAACATGTCAGTGTTCTTTTTCTTCTGAAACTAATGGCAGACTTGACTGGAGAATAGCAACAAGGGAAAACACGGGAGGGAGGGGGGTGTCATATCTACACAATGGATTTTTTTTTTTTGCATACATTAAAAAAGAGTGCTGTAGTAATTTGAAGGCCAGAGAAAGCTGCTGGTGAAATATTGGAAAAAATTACCAATAATCCACTTAATTTGGATATTAACCATTTTACCACCACAGGTGCGTGTATCTACACTCCTTTTGACATCCTTTCCCCACCAGGAGCGTAGATATATGCACCCCCGCCGCTGTCCGCGCTCCCGCGCTCGTGCATGCCGCTCGCCCGGAGATCAATGAACGGGAACAACCGTTCCCGTTCATTGATCTAAGCCCCCCAGCAATGATTGGCTGCTTCTATGAGAAGTAGCGCGATCATTGTGAAAAAAAGTTTCCCAGCCCCATTGTACTTCCTGTAAGTGTACTTCAGATGCTTACAGGACGCATTCACAAAAATTGTGGCCAAATAGTAAAGCTACACCCAAAAGCATTTTTCATATACAAATACATAGTTTTACATTATAAATTAACTCCTTACCTCCCACATTCCCTATATTTTTTTTTTTTTTGTAATAAATGAGTGGCTGAGACAGAGTGAGAATGGCTGAGACTAAAGGCTAGTACACACTAGCAATTTTGATTGACCAATGATTGCTCAATTTTACCACCTCCATGTAGTATGACCATTTACCTATATAATCTGCATAGAATTGAAAATCTGTTTGGCCCTCATACTACATGGAGGTGGTAAAATTGAGCAATCATTGGTCAATCAAAATTGCTAGTGTGTACTAGCCTTAAGTGAAGGTGGCTGAGGAGGATGAGAGTGGAAGGAATGAGAGTAGCTGAGAAGGAATGAGAGTGGAAGGAATGAGAGTGGCTGAGACTAAGGCTACATACACACTTGAAAGATAAATGAAAGATATCAGACCAATTTTACCCCCTTCCATGTAGTATGAGAACCATACTCTACACAGTCTATTCTATTGTGCTGAACTCCCCATCAGATAAACATCTTTGCAGGATGCTCTACACAAAGATGCTGTACACATTCAAAAGATCATTATCTGCAATAGATCTGTTCTTGCAAAAGATCCATTCCTGCAAAATGCATTCATAGTCTATGGTATCTGCAGACAGAGATGGCCCGAACGGTTCGCCCGTGAACGGTTCTAGGCGAACTTTGGGTGGTTTGCGTTCGCCGGCAAAGGTGAACTTTTGTGGAAGTTTGATTCACTCCCATAATGCTCTATTGAGCACAACTTTGACCCTCTACATCAGTCAGCAGGCACATTGTCGCCAATCAGACTACACTCAGTCCTGGAGCCACTCCCCCCCCCCCTTATAAAAGGCAAGGTTATCCTGCCGTTTTACTCACTCTTCTGCCTACAGTAATTACTTAAGGGACAGCTGCTGACAGACTCTGCTAGGGAAAGCTTAGTTAGTCTCTTGTAGGCTTACTAGCTTGCTCTTGTAGGCTTATTAGCTTGCTCCTGGCTGATTGTTATTACTCCCTCACCCCTTCTTCCCTCCTTCCTCCTCTCGGAGGGAGGAGGGTCTTGTCTTCCAGGGAATTGTAGGATTTCAAAAGCCAGCTTACAAACCTTGGCCGGAAATTGAACCCAGGTCTGAGTGCTTGGTAGGTAGCTCTCTTCGCCACTATACCACCATCAACACTACATGCTGAAGCTAGCCTAGCATGTACCATTATGATATATCCAAGAGAAATATGAGCTTGCTTAGGGATTTGTAGGATGTCAAAAGCCAACTCACATTGGCAAGGAATTGAACCCAGGCCTACCGCTCTGTAGGCTGCTATCCTAACCATTATACCACCAACACAACATACTACAATGCTACATGCTGAAGCCAGCCTAGCATGTACCATTGTGATATTGTAAGGAACAATATGCTGCTGTGTTTCTGCCTGCTGGTGGTGGTGTTTATTTGGACTTTGCTATATGCCACCAGCAGGGGACTTTGTGGACTTATAGCAGCCATGGAGTTCTGCTCTCCACCAGCAAAGGGCTCTGTGGACTGTGAGCAGCCCTGATGCACAGCAGGCAGCTTGTCTCCTTCCTGGAGTATTTAAGGTCTGCCTCTTCCTCCTGCTAGTTGCCAGAACATTGTTCTCCCAGGTCTGAGTTGCTGGACATCCTGGTTTCTGATTCCTTGGCCTGTAATATGTGTATGCTTTCCTGTTGCTGAACCTGCTATTCTGTCTAGAACAGGCATGGGCAAACTTGTCCCTCCATCTGTTAACTAAAAGTCCCACAATGCATTGCAGGAGTCTGACAGCCACAGTCATGACTCATAAAGGCAAATGCATTGTGGGACTTGTAGTTCCATAACAGCTGGAGGGCCGAGTTTGCCCATGCCTGGTCTAGACCTTGCTTTTGCTTATCTTTGGTCCCGTGTTTCTCTGATTACCTGTTGCTGATCTTTTTAGCCTGCTGACTCTGTTATTCTGCCTGATCCCTGTTGTACGGTGAATGTGTGTATATATGTATATTGTGTAAATATTTAGTTAGTCAGGTGTGTTCTTACCACTGCTCTCATGGGTTATTGTGTATATTGCGTGTTGTGTATGGGTTTGCATGATATTGCGTTTATATTGGTTTATGTGCACTTTCAATCATCATTTTTTGCACCTCATTCTCTGGTTCCAGTATCTGTTACTGCAAACTGTGGTCAAAACCTCGTTCTTCCATTCAGACTTGTTACAGATATACCCAAGATAAAAATGAGCTTGCCTAGGGAATTGTAGGTTTTAAAATGCCAGCTTACATACATTGGCTGGGAATCAAACCCAGGTCTAGTGCTCGGTAGGCTGCTATCCTAACCATTATACCACCAACACAACACACTACAATGCTACATGCTGAAGCCAGCCAAGCATGTACCATTGTGATATATCCAAGAGAAAAATGAGCTTGCTTAGGGATTTGTAGGATTTCAAAAGCCAACTCACATTGGCCAGGAATCGAACCCAGGCCTACCGCTCTGTAGGCTGCTATCCATAACATTATACCACCAACACTACATGCTGAAACTTCTTGGAGCAGACTTACTTCCTCCCTCCAAAAGACACACATACATCCCCATAAAATCTTTCAACAGCAACTGCGTGCACAGTCTTTGTTACACAGTCTCTGTGGCACAATTGGTTAGCGTGTTTGGCTGTTAACTGAAAGATTGGTGGTTCAAGCCCACTTAAAATCGGAGGTTCGCGACATCTCTATCTGCAGATTCTCATATACACCTTGTTTAACAGACCATAAGTGAAGGTGGCTGAGAAGGAAAGAGAGTGGCTGAGAAGGAACGAGAGTGGAAAAGAGTGAGTGACAGTGGGAGAAAGTGATTGAATATGAAAGTAATATAAATAATATACTTACCTCCATAGGCGCCGGCGGTGATCGGAAGGGTGGGTGGGTGGTAATCGGAAGGGAGGGGAGTATAATGTAGCTAGCGCTAGGCTAGCTACATGATTGAAAAAAAAATTAGGTTTAATAAACCATGCGCAGCGGTGCGGCTGCGCATAATCAGAACGCCAGGGATGTTAACTGGATATATAAATTCCTTACTCAACTGCTAAGCGCAAAATACATGCTAATTGTTTTACTTCATTCTCTTCATTCGCTCTGCAAAAACGCTTACAGAGGCGCTTTATACAAAAACAAAGCACGCAGGTAAGCACCGAGTGGGTAAAAAAACTTTCAAAAAAATCAAAAATTGCTGACATCAGTGATTTTGAATATAGATGTGAACATGGCCTCACTTTCCAATTGATTTTCCGATCGATTTCCATTCACTTCTATGATGTTGATTGGAAAAATAATCAAAAATCAGACCAGACATGTCGTAAATTACAGTATATAAATATATCTTCATATTTGCCAAGGATGTGAATACAGCAGTATTGTGGCTGTTCTGGCAATTTCAGCTGTTCAGCACAAATGCCACATTACCGCAACTCAGAAACTTTAGACCAATCACAGAACTCAGAAGCATTAGGCCAATCAGTGAATGCAAAATTTTTCGGTGAAAATTGAATTACCGCAGTAATTTTAGACCCATCACAAGACTCAGACACTACTGAGTCCTGCGATTGGCTTACAATTTCCGTGGCATTCCAAATTCTGTGGTAAACTTTCAGATAGAATTTCAGATTTACATGAAATTTTGCATTGCAATTTTGCAAAATTACTGCTCATCACTACATGGGATGCACAATGAGGGGGATATCGAAATGCTGAAAGTAATAGTGAGAGGATACACTGGAATACTAAGACAGGAGCGGACATTGAAATGGTAAGTATAGATGATAGTTTGGTGGGGCAAACAAAGTTTGCAAACCAGTGTTTGCAAATCCCCAAAGATAACAACACTCAATATGGGGTTCCCTGTCTGCCCACAAAGCCCGCTGCATGTAAATCACCCCATTCCACCGTCATGATCTCCTACCATCACCAGAGCATAGAGAACGGGATGGGTGGGCTGTCCGGTCACTGTTCCCAGAGCACAGAGAATGAGATAGGTAGACTGTCCAGTCAACGCCCTCAGAGCATAGAGAGCTGGATGAATAGGCTGTCTGAACACCACCTTCGGATCATAGAGAGCTGGATAGGTGGGCTGCCCGGTCACTGCTCTAGGAACATAGAGAGCTGGATGGGTGGGCTGTCTAGTCACCACCATCAGAGCATAGAGAGCTGGATGGGTGGGCTGTCTGGTCACTACCCTCGGATCATAAAGAGCTAGATGGGTGGGCTATCTGGTCACCGCCCTCGAAGCATAATGAGCTGGATGGGTGGGTTGTCCTGTCACCAACCTCAGAGCATTGAGAGCTGGATGGGTGGGCTGTCAGGTCACCGCCCTCGAAGCATAGACAACTGGATGGGTGGGCTGTCCGGTCATTGCCCTTGGATCATAAAGAGCTAGATGGGTGGGCTGTCTGAAAACCGCCCTCGGATCATAGAGCTGGATGGTTGGGCTGTCCAGTCACCACCCTTA
The DNA here is from genome assembly GCF_040937935.1 of Hyperolius riggenbachi. Classification (NCBI taxonomy): domain Eukaryota; kingdom Metazoa; phylum Chordata; class Amphibia; order Anura; family Hyperoliidae; genus Hyperolius; species Hyperolius riggenbachi. The sequence goes on along the minus strand of NC_090657.1, from coordinate 40,309,427 downwards.
GAGCATAGAGAGCTGGATGGGTGGGCTATCCGGTCACCACCCTCAGATCATAGAGAGCTGGGTGGGTGGGCTGCCCGGTCACTGCCCTCGGAGCATAGAGAGCTGGGTGGGTGGGCTGCCTGGTCATTGCCCTCGGAGAACAAAGAGCTGGATGGGTGGGTTGTTTGTTTATTTTTGCCAGTCTGATCACAATCGTCCGATTGCTTGAACAATTCTTCACTAAAAACTGGACCATTAGTGGCCAAGCCACCTTTTAGGTTGCCACTATCGATCCAGATTCTAGCAAAATATCATTCTAGTGATCAGATAATTCTGATCGGAAGTTAAATATTGTAATATATTTAACACCATCAACGAGCCAATTTTTGCTTCCCATTTATCATAGTCAACCATAAAATACAAATTTTGGTTTGACGATGGGTGGATCGATTGTGCCCATCAGTGGAGAATATTTACAACCAATCTGATCACATCGATCAGAATTATCTGATCGCTCAAATGATTTTTTTTTGCCAGAACCTGGATTGTGTAATGCTGGGGGGGGGTCATACTTTTTCACCACCGAGCACAACAAGGCTAAGAGCTGGATAATGGAAGAGGGTACACAGGCTGCCCAGAGCAACTGCAGCTCTGGGCTTCCGATATTGCTACAAATAAGATGCAATGGCAGCGCAGTGCAATGTTGCGCTGCTCTTACGATAGCAAGCATTCAGACAGAAACAAGACAGGACTATAGATTGGAGCGTAACAAATAGCAACCACAGCTCACAGTCATGTCCACAGAAGCAGAGCAAGCAGGCTAACAAAAGTCACCAGCAAGCATCCACACAGGCAAGACTACAGGAAAGAATGTAACTAATAGCAACACAACTATGCTAGCTAAGCACGGGTGGTCACAATAAGCACAACCTACCAAAATGTGCTAAACTGACTAGCTAACACAGTAACTGAAAAATCTCCATAGCGCAAATAACGAAAATAACAAATGACTCAACTAATGGATAAATATATATTAGCAAGTCTGCATATATATTTATCAAGAACTAGCTAAGCACAAGTAATGGTAATTAACAAGACAGACAACAGGCAGAATGCTCAGCCAATCTAGTCGCTGTTTCAGTGATGGCGACATTCACTCTGAGATAGACAAGACTAAGAGGTAGGAGCAAACTAATGTCAACCACTGCTATAGTTCGTCCTCAAGAACAAGACTAGAAGGAATACTACCAGTCATCAATGCTGTGCTGGCAGAATCTAACTATCAGGATCAGAAGGATTTCACTGAGCCCCCGCAGGTCAGCAAACATCCAGCAGACATGACCATGAGCGGATTTCCGCACAGGCAACCTAGGCCGGTTCCTAGGGCGGAAACCTGCCGACAGCAGAGCTGGGGCGGATGTCTCACACCGGCAGGCAGATCAGCTGTTTGCTGCCGCGCTGTCCTCCAGTCCTTCCTGATTCTGCATGCTTCACTGCACAGAGGAGAGCGCCCATCCCCTTCCCTCCTCTATGACAGTGGGGGGGGGGGGGGGCGGGACTGAGAAGAGACCAGCCGGGAGATTTGAGCCGAGGAGGGAGGAGGAGGACGAAGCCAGCACCCAGCAGTAGTGGCACTGTGGCAGACGGGTAGGCATTAGGCAACTAGGCATGGAATCAGCTCAGTGAGGATTGAGGAGGGAGAATTGTGTGTGCAGAACTGCAGGCATTCTGCACACTTTACCCTACGCTGTTGTGGAGTCCTGAGTGACTAGCTGTCTCCCTCCTCCTTCCTCTCCCCGGAGCCTGTGACCTCTGATGCTGCTATAACACTGCTGCCTGTCGCCCCCCTTCCTCCCTGCTAGCTGGCTTCTCCCTTATCTCCGTGCAGCCCGGGCTCTCTTTTCATGTTGTTAATAAGGCAGCATTCCCCTTGTCTTCCTCCCACAGTCATTTCACCTTCACACACACAAACCTATTTATATACTGTATGGGGTATTCTTTTTTATTATTATAGTCAGTCTAATGTCCTGCTATATTATGTACCATAAACCTATTCTGATGTACTATGATATTTTTGTGTGTTTTTATAGCCCTGACATCTGCTACAGAGTGCATAGCCCTTTCACTGACTGTCCTCAAAGGAGCTCACATTCTAATCCCTACTACAGTCATAGTCTAATGTTGTACCAGGTTATTATGCATTTATACAGCACTGAAATCTCCTGCAGTACATTACAGAGTACATAGTCATGTCACTGACTGTCCCTCAGAGGAGCTCACATTCTAATCCCTATTACAGTCATAGTCTAATGTTGTACCATATTATTATTATGTATTTATATAGCACTGAAATCTCCTGCAGTACATTACAGAGTACATAGTCATGTCACTGACTGTCCCTCAGAGGAGCTCACATTCTAATCCCTATTACAGTCATAGTCTAATGTTGTACAATATTATTATTATGTATTTATATAGCACTGAAATCTCCTGCAGTACATTACAGAGTACATAGTCATGTCACTGACTGTCCCTCAGAGGAGCTCACATTCTAATCCCTATTACAGTCATAGTCTAATGTTGTACCATATTATTATTATGTATTTATACAGCACTGACATCTCCTGCAGTACATTACAGAGTACATTAGTCATGTCACTGACTGTCCTCAGAGGAGCTCACACTCTAATCCCTGCCATAGTCATAGTCTAATGTCCTACCATATTACTATTATGTATTTATATACCACTGACCTCTTCTGCAGCACATTACAGAGTACATAGCCATGTCACTGACTGTCCTCAGAGGAGCTCACAATCTAATCCTACCATAGTCATAGTGTAATGTCCTACCATATTATTATTATGTATTTATATAGCACTGACATCTTCTGCAGCACATTACAGAGCACATAGTCATGTCACTGACTGTCCTCAGTGGAGCTCACACTCGAATCCCACCATAGTCATAGTCTAATGTGCTACCTTATTATTATTGTGTATTTATATAGCAGTGACATCTCCTGCAGCACATTACAGAGTACATAGTCATGTCACTGACTGTCCTCAGAGGAGCTCACACTCTAATATTACCATAGTCATAGTGTAATGTCCTACCATATTATTATTATGTATTTATATAGCACTGACATCTCCTGCAGCACATTACAGAGTACAGAGTCATGTCATTGACTGTCCCTCAGTGGAGCTCACAATCTAATCCTATCATAGTCATAGTTTAATGTCTACCATATTATTATTATGTATTTATATAGCACTGACATCTCCTGCAGCACATTACAGAGTACAGAGTCATGTCACTGACTGTCCTCAGTGGAGCTCACAATCTAATCCTACCATAGTCATAGTTTAAAGGGAACCTAAACTGAGAAGGATATGGATTTTTCCTTTTAAAATAATACCAGTTGCCTGGCTCTCCTGCTGATCCTGTGTCTCTAATGCTTTTAGCCACAGCCCCTGAACAAGCATGCAGATCAGGTGCTCTGACTGAAGTCAGACTGGATTAGCTGCATGCTTGTTTCAGGTGTGTGATTCAGCCACTACTGGAGCTAAATAGATCAGCAGGGCTGCCAGGCAACTGGTATTGTTTAAAAAGGAAACATCCATATCCCTCTCAGTTTAGGTTCCCTTTAATGTCTACCATATTATTATTATTATGTATTTATATAGCACTGATACCTTCTGCAGCACTTTACAGAGAACATAAGTCACTGTCCTCAGTCAATTGAATTACCCTAATCTTGTGATCAGAATCTCTAACCTGACTACACTGGGCTTTATTTATACTTACCTGGGGCTTCCTTCAACCCCATGAGCACTGTGACCTCCTTCGCCGTCCTCATTGCCCCCTCCGTTCTAGCGCTATGACTCCCAGTAATCCCCTGCAATGCGCGTGACCCTGCAACGCTCTTGTCTTCGGGAGTATCCGGTGCAGAATGCTCCTGGCCATGGTAGCGCAAGGAGGGGTGTACATGCGGCTGAGCTGCGCATGTGCAGAAGAGCACTGCCAGACGGATATCCGGGAGGCATATTGCATAAGTGGAGGGGCTGAAGAGGACGGCGAGGGAGGCCACACAGTGCTTATGGAGCTGAAGGAAGTCCCAGGTAAGTATAAATAAAGCCCAATGTACCATCTCAAGGCCACTTTAATTTTAACCTTTTTTCCATAATCCTATTCTCCAATGCCTAGCCTCACCCTAAATTTCCAAAAGGTTTAGCCGTTAATCTCCACTAACCACTTTTTTTTTTTTATAAATACCTAACCCTAGTATCCTGATTTATCAGTTTCTGTATTTGAACCTCTTCCCTTTCCTATGTCCAAAAACCCTAAATCCTAATCCCGCAGTTGTCATGGGGCAGCTGAAGGTAGTGGGCCTTGGGCGGTAAAAAGTACAAATCCGGCCCTGGACATGACAATACAAAGCAAGGCATTATACATTTACAATAACAACTTTTACAGCATAGACCCAACGCCAACTCAGAAAGCTAAACGCTATGATGGGCGAGGTCTAAAAGGGGAGGCAGACTTTTATGCCGGCATTGACCAATGGATGCAAGCATGCAAATCTTCACACAGCTGAATGGTAATCATTCAATCCTGAGCTGGCTTGATTACCATTTGCTAGCTGGTTGTAACTGCAAAGGACTCTCACAGGAAAAACATGCAGTATTATGTAACAACATGCCTGCAGGAAATCCAGGGCTATCTGGCTGCAGCTCAGCTGTAGTAAGCCATTGGTGGAATGATGACAGCATCCTGAGCTGCCCAGAACTGCAGAGCAATTGCAAATGACAATGTGACTCATTGCGAATGCACAACCGAATGCAGGCTGACAAGCCAGAACTGTCCGTTTGCGGCTCCACCGCAATGGACAGAACACGCCACAGGAGGAATCCTTACAGATTGTTTTTGGCCACATTTAGGGTGCATACACATTTAATGTTGATTGTCCAATCATTACCCAATTTTACCACTTCGGAACACCTTACCTGTGCAATCTGCTCAATGCATTAAAAATTAGGGATGGTCGGAATGCCAATTTCCGATTCCGCGGTAAATCCGCATTCCGTCATGTACCAATTACCGATTCCGCTACCAATTTCCGCATTCCAATGCGGAATTTCCGCCGGAAATTGTGGAAATTCCGCCCGACTTTAACATCGATTTTCTCAAAAACTATAAGGTCCTTTTGAAAACTTTTTTTTGCATATTGTTCAGAAGATTCTGTTTAATAAACCCTGAAAATTTGGTGTTTCTAGGATTTACGGGGGCTTTGCTATAAACCTCTAAAGTCGGCAGATTTTTACTGTAATGTAAAATGCAGAAAATAGGCATTACAGTAAAAATCCGCCGACTTTAGCGGTTAATAGCAAAGCCCCCTTAAGTCCTAGAAACACCAAATTTGCAGGGTTTATTAAACTGAATCTTGTGAACATGATGCAAAAAAAAAGTTTTCAAAAAGACATTATAGTTTTTGAGAAAATCGATGTTAAAGTCGGGAGGAATTTCCGCGATTTCCGGCCTACAGCACTTGCATTACCAATTTCCGCATTTCGATGCGGAAATGCAATTTCCGATCGGAATTTCGGAAATTGCATTTCCGCGGAATCCGAATGAGCATCCCTATTCAAAATCTGTTGGGCAAACATTGGTCAATCAAAATTGGCTGTGTGTTGTGTGCACCTTAAGGAAAGTGACGTTTGACTAAGGGCCCATTTCCACTATCGCGAATTCACATGCGTTTTTTGCATGCAAATTCGCATAGCACTACAAGTGAATCGGACTGTTTCCACTTGTCAGGATTCCTTTGCGTTTTTTCTGTGCAGAAAAAATTCGCATGGCAGAGCCATCAGAATTTGCATACCGCTATGCGAATCGCATACAATGTATTTAATAGGAAATTCGCATGCGGTTTGGGTATGCGAATTTGCATGCGCCTAGTGCAGGCCCGACCAACTATGTGAACAATTGTGGGCCGAAATTGGTCACGTTACTTGATCCCACCAATTGCAAGATGTCAGGCTGAAGTTGGTTGGTCAGGTGTGCGGCAGTATGGCGGCCAATTTCGGAATGAGTGACGAAACAACGAAAACCCCCCGCTGCTGCCCCCATGTATAAATGAGCCCCCCCGTTGTGTGTATTTATACATTACCTGTCCTGTGTCAGCCTCCGCGTGGGGCCCGTCCATCCTCCGGGTGGCTCTGCTGCATACACACTGGCAGCACATAGCAAGTGACACTGTGCGCCGCCACCAGCGTGTATGCGGTAGAGCTACCCAGAGGACAGACAGACACCACGTGGAGGCTGACACAGGAAAGATAGTGTGTAAATGCACACATTGGGGGGCACATTTATACAATGTATACATTAGGGGGCAGTGGCAGGGCAGACTCAGCCGATTCCCTGAAGATTTAATGCTGTATATGGCAGCTCAACAAAGATGCAGATCTCTCTCTAATCAGATTCGCTTACAGATACATTTGTCTCTTTGTTGAATCTGCCCGTAATGTACTAATGTATGGCTACCTTAAGTTTAATGTAACAAATATTCAATACTATGAGCACATTAGGTAAGTCCTCATATTACATGGAGTTGGTAAACTCGGTCAGTGATTGACCAATCATAATTGAAAGTGTGTATCAGGCCTTAGGCCTTGTTCACATTAGGCAAGGCATATGGCCATGCGTTCGGGACACAAGCGCACCCAATCGCACGCCATCCGCGTTGCGCGGCAGATCCTATTAATTACAGTGAATGGAATCAGCAAGGTGCTTTGGCAAATATGCATTCAGCAGTGCGATAGCACATCACGCTGCTGCGCAGTGCGCAGTCTGAGCGTCAGAAGTGCTCTCTATGCACTTCTGATGTTCTTGCTGATCGCATATTATACTTGCTGCTGAAATGTGCACGGCAGCGCGTATGGTGTGAATAAGGCCTAAGGGCTTGTTTACACTGAGCGTTTTCGATTTTTCTTTTAAGCGCTGGTGATTTTAGATAAAAGCGCTTGTGCAATGATTTCCTATGATAGTGGTTTATTAAAATGACAAACGTGCCACATGTACCATTTTCTGAGTGCTTTAGCTCAATGGAAGGTTTAGGGAAATCGCAAAGCGCTTGAAAAAGTGCTTTGTATAGGGATTTCCTGAGTGCTTTTATAAATCAATAGATTGTATTTATTCATTTCCGGGTTAAACCGTTCACTTCCTGACTGACGTCAAGAAGTGAAAAAAATCATCACTGAGCAAAAGCGCTTAGAAAAGCGCTTCTCTGAGCAAAAAGCACTCGGAAAAGCACTGTAATAAAAAAATCACAGTATAAATCGGCTGACAGCACTTGCGGTAGTGCTGGCGATTTGTAGTGGGAACGAGGCCTTAAGACTTGTACATACTTTCAATTATAATTGGCCAATCACTGACCAATATTACCACCTCCATGTAGTATAAGTTCCCCCACACAATTTGCTCATAGTATTCAATATCTGAGACTCATACATGAAAATTGGTCAGTGATTAGTCAGTTGTAATTGAAAGTGTGTACCAGGCTTAAATCACATGCAAAAACGTCAATAATACATCTATGTGCCTTCCTTGATTTTAGGAAGCATCTCTGATTCAGCAATGCAATTTTTCATTGACAATGATTGCTACTGTGAAAAAACGGACACATTTATAATGCAAACATACTTATTGTTTGAAAAGTGGCATGAGAGATATTGTTTGCATTTCCTGTCCTGATGACACAAGTGTGGACATTGAAACTAGCACTGCATGAAGCGGAGCACATTTGTCTGTTGTCATACACGGTTTCTGCATAGGAAATACACATTTTAACTGAGAACCAATGTTAATCAATGGACTAGTTCACACTTAAGGTGGCCACACACCATACATATACATATACACATATATAAATATATTTCTTTTTATTTGAAGATTTACAATCAAATTTTTCTGATTGATTGTAACATTCTAAAAAGTAGAACAATGTACCACACCTGTGTTAGATTTTTCCCAAATTATGGAAAAAAAATGATTGAAAACTGAAAAAATTGTTTGTGTCTCTACATTACAAAATTGTTAATCTACCACACACGATACAATTTTTAAAAAAAATGATCAGACACTTACACCACTCACGATCAAGAGAATCATGCTGACAAAGAATCATTTTTACTGACACACACCCCATGCAGCTGCAAAATGGGTGTGGCAACGCAAAAGAACATGGGCACGGTCATGAGTGGTACCAAACATACATGACCTTAGCAGCCGTGTAAGTGCTCCTACGGAGGAAGTTTGAGCACCGCCATAGTGTTTCCCCCCAAAATAATCTGACAGAATTTCACACTAAGGGCTCTATTTATAAAACGTTCCCCGCAAGTTTACCGTACAAAACAGCTGACTTTCTTGATCATTTAGCACAGTGGGCATTCATAAAAACTGCTTCCGCATGATAAGCTACAATTCCCCAGCAGAGCAAGAAATTTCCGCCTTCTGCAGTGTTTTCGAGATTTATCTAGAAAAAGTAACAAAATGTCCATTCATAAAGATTAGAGGAAGCGGTATGAGGACGGGAAATACCGCTTCCTCGGATGTAGCAAGAAGAGTTCGGATTACATGAAAGTGAATGGAACAGACCTCCCAGAGAGAGCAGCGCATGGAGGGACTCTGCCGGCGTAAGTGTTTCCGCATGCCTTCCGACAGCTTACCGCCAGCCTTCAGCGGGAGATCTCCGCACTTGCATCGCAGCTGGCAAGATTTTTATGAATGACCACCCAGAGGTCTAAAATACCGATGCAGTATTTTTCCTCCACGATTTTTTCCGCCCCAAATGTTTTATGAATAGAGCCCATAATCTGGCAACGGTTTCCCTTCAAAATACACCAATGTGACTACAACAGTTTTAACAATGGATCCATGACTGTTACAAATGTTACCATATATTTACGGATAATCCATAAAGGTGGCCATACATTAGGGGACTTGGTGGCCAATCGATCATCCGATTTGATTATAATCAGTGCTGACAAGTGCATGCCCGATCGACGATGCAATCAATTTTGTCCTGAAATTGGTGCATGAATTGGTCAGACATGCTGCAAGGTGTAGGGCCGACTTCCTTGATCGGGTGTGCGGCAGTAACAAAGAGCAATGAAACCCCCGGAGCTGTTTCCACCATGTAAAAATGTACATGTGTGCGTTTATATACATTACCTGTCCTGTGTCACGGTGTCCTGTCCCTTTTCCATCAGCCCCATATATGCCGTCAGCATGTGTGATGGAAGAGCAGCAGATTGGGACGCTGGATGGGCACTGCGACACAGGACAGATAATGGCCTCTACTTATAAAGCATTTCCACATGCGATAATGCTCAAAACAGCTGACTTTACCGACCATTTAGCGAAGTGTCTATTCATAAAAGCTGTTTCCGCATGAAAAGCTACAATTCCTGAGCAGTGCGGGAAATTACCGGCTTATGCGGTGATAATCACAACACATGTCACTAATGTCAATTCATAAAGATAAGAACAGGCAGAATGTGAGCGGAGAATCCCGGCTGTTTAGATAATGCAATAATCCAGCGGATAACAGCCAAGCTAATGGAGAGACAGACCTCCCAGGCAGCTGCAGTGAGAGGAGAGCAGACAAGGCATTCCGGAATACCAAGGCTGTGTTTTTTTAACCCCTTGGGTACCTGTTTTCAGATACATTTCACATCAGAAAGCCTACATGTGTAACATTTCTTGAAGATCTTCTAAGCTGTGGCAATTAAATAGATTGTTTAAAAAGACTAAAGGCTGATACACACATCAGACTATAGTCTTTGGAAAATGAAAGATCACAGACCAATCTTACCACCCTTCATGTAGTATGAGAGCCATACTCTACACAGTCTATTCTATGGAGCTGAACTCCACATCAGAAAAAAATCTTTGCAAGATGCTGCACACACAGATGCTGTACAGACACAAAAGATCAGTATCTGCAAAAGATCTGTTCCTGCTAAAAATCCATTCCTGCAAATTGCAATGATAGTCTATGAGATCTGCAGATAATCATACACACGATTTAACTGACATTCATCTGCAGATCAAGCAATCATCTGCAGATCTGAAAATCCATCCTGGTGGATCTGATCTGCAGATGAATGTCAGTTAAATCATGTGTGTATGATGATCTACAGATCTCATAGACTATCATTGCAATTTGCAGGAATGGATTTTTGGCAGGAACAGATCTTTTGCAGATACTGATCTTTTGTGTCTGTACAGCATCTATGGGCTCTATTCATAAAACCTTACCGCAAGTTTTCCGCTCAAAACAGCGGATTTTCCCGTCCATTTAGCAAAGTGGGCATTCATAAAAGCTGTTCCCGCATGAAAATCTACGATCCCCCAGCAGAGCGAGAAATTTCCGCCTTCTCCAGTGTTTTTCTAGATCTTTCTAGAAAAAAGTAACAAAATGGCCATTCATAAAGTTTAGAGGAAGCGGTATGTGGACGGGAAATACCGCTTCCTCTGATTTTGCGGATTACATAGAAGTGAATGGGACAGACCTCCCAGAGAGAGCAGCGCACGGAGGGACTCTGCCGGCTGAAGTGTTTCCGCATGTCTTCCGACAGCTTACCGCCAGCCTTCAGCGGGAGATCTCCGCTCTGCTATCGCAGCTGGCAAGATTTCTATGAATGACCACCCAGAAGTGTAAAATACCGCTGCAGTATTTTACCTCCAGGATTTTTTCCGACTCAGAAGTTTTATGAATAGAGCCCTGTGTGTGCAGCATCTTGCAAAGATTTTTTTCTGATGTGGAGTTCAGCTCCATAGAAAAGACTGTGTAGGTATGGCCCTCATACTACATGAAGGGGGGTAAGATTGGTCTGTGATCTTTCATTTTCAAAAGACTATGGTCTGATGTGTGTATATGGCCTTATAGACAGATTCAGTGCAGATTTCAGGGCAAGGAGAGGCAGTAAAAAAAATGCACATCAAAAAGGATGCTGGGGCTGCCTCCTTTATAGTTTCTCTGTCTCTGCACAGAGAAAATTGCCTCTATTCATAAAACATATGGAGCGAAAAATTTGTGGAGGGAAAATACCGCATCGGTATTTTAGACTTCTGGGTGGTCATTCATAAAAATCTTGTCAGCTGCGATAGATTTCCCGCAGTAGGCTGGCGGTAGGCTTGCAGAAACACAAAAGCAGGCAGAGTCCCTCTGTGCGCTGCTCTCTGCTGCTGCTTGGGAGGTCTGTCCCATTCACTTGTATGTATTCCGCACGCTTCTCGCTACATCCGAGGAAGCAGTATTTCCCATCCTCATACCGCTTCCTCTAATCTTTATGAATGGACATTTTGTTACTCTTTCTAGATAAATCTAGAAAATAACCGCATAAGGCGGAAATGTATCGCTCTGCTGGGGAATTGTAGCTTTTCATGCGGAAACAGCTTTTATGAATTGAGACTTTGCTAAATGGTCAGGAAAGTCAGCTGTTTCCAGCGGTAAGCATGCGGAAAAAGTTTTATGAATAGAGGCCAATGTATCAACTCAGCCAGCACTGCTAGTTTAGTGCGGGAATTCCCCGACCTTTCATCGCAAGTGTAAACATTTTTATGAATTAGCACACAAAAGTCTGAGACCCCGTTCACATCTAATCAACCAATCGCAAAACGCCGGTGATTGCCGCCGGAACGTTGCGGGAGTGATTTTCCCATGATTAACGCGTAAAAATCACTGGACACACGGCGGTTTTGACACGATCACGATTAGCGGTGCTATGCATGCTAATTGCGATCGCTAAACGCTAGTCGCCGTCAAACCGCTGCATGTAATGTTTGTGGTTATCACTAACCGCAAACGCAACAGTGAGAATAATGCCATGTGTTACATGCTGCAGCATTTTTGTAAAAACCGCTAGCGGCTTGCCTTGAGCTCAAGTGTGAATGGGCCCTAAAATACCGATGCAGTGTTTTCTCGACAAGATTTTTTTTCCCGAAAATGTTTTATGAATAGAGCCCAATGTATAAATGCAGACGTGCCCACCAGGGAACAGCGGCAAGGCTGTGCACTGGGTCGATTTCTAAAAAGATTTTAGCATGAAATTAATTGGGAATCAGCCTGTGGTGTATGGGCAGCTGATGGATCTCTCTCTGATCAGAGAGCGATCTATCCCTTGGTCAAATCTGCCCATCACTGCTTGATGTATGGACACATTAAAGAGGACCTGTAACTTTAAAAATGTCTCCTGGGGGTACTTACCATGGGAGGGGGAAGCCTCTGGCTCCTATTGAGGCTTCCCCGTCCTCCTCCATCCCACGTTCGCAGTGCTAGCGGTCCCCGAACAGAAGCCATGTAAATATTTACCTTCCCGGCTCCAGCTCAGTAGCGGCTCTAAGCTCGGGGTCATTCGGAAATAGCCAATCCCAATCGGATCTGCTCTACTGCACAGGCACAATTCGCTTGCACAGTAGAGTGGTCCCGATCAGGATCGGCTATTTCCACCTGATCCCGAGCAGAGAGCCGCTACTGCGCCTTCGCTGGGGAAGGTTAATATTGCCACAGCCGACTTTCCTTGTGGTTTTGGGGGCCCAGCGCAGCCACTGTGGGACGGAGGACAGGGAAACGTTTTTGAAGTTACAGGTTCTGTGTGTGTGATATCCCAGCTGCAGCTTCTCCATTGTCAGGGCTGCCATTGAAATGTGAGCTGCAGCAAAGAGAACATTGGCTATCATTCATAAAGCATTTCCGCATGCAAAAATGCTGAAAACAGCTGAATTGGTAGTTATCCGTTAGCCGGGCGCATCCGGCAGGTGGTGCTAATTACTATTCCCCCTCCAGGCCGACATGGATAGTAGGGAAAGATGCAACTCTGGTGGAGTTTTGTCGCCACCTAGAGGATGCGTCCGGCTAACGGATAAGTACCGCTGAATTTACCAAGCAGCATGAAAAGCTGACATTCCTGAGCAGAGCGATAAATTACCGCCATGTGCAGTGATTATGTTAACAAATGTCACCATATGTCAATTCATAAAGATTAGAGCAAGCGGTGTCAGCACGGATATTACCACTCCCTTTGAAGTAGTGATAACCATGCGGAGAACAGCTTAAGCTACGTACACACATGAGACAACGATCGTTCGTTGTGAACGACGAATTAACTTTGAATTGACGAAAGAACGACCTAAGTAAAGTTAGTTTTTAAAAGTGTGTAACAATCTGATCGTTAGAACGAACATTACATCACATAAAGCAACTATTGCGCTTGCGCATAAAAATGAAATGTTCCATGGAGAAATAGCGAAATGCGTATGTCAAGCCTAGTACAAACGACCGTTTTCCAACGATGTACTACTTTTGCAAACGATCGTTGTTGGAAAAAATCTGCCAAGCTAGATCGTTCGTTTTTAACGATCTAGCTCGTCCGTCGTTAGACTTAATGGTCGTTGGCTGCTTTTTTTTATTAAACGATCGTCGCTTGAAACGATCAGGGAACGATCGTTTAAAACTACTATAGTCGCATGTGTGTACGCACCTTAAGCTAATGAGACAGACCTCCCAGGCAGCTGCAGTGAGAGCAAAGCAAAAAAAAAGGCATTCCGGAATACCAAGCCTGTGTTTTTTAACCCCTTGGGTACCTGTTTTCAGATAGATTTCACATCAGAAAGCCTGCATGTGTAACATTTTTTTGAAGTTCCTCTAAATTGTGGCAATTAAATAGGTTGTTTAGACTAATAGACAGATTCAGTGCAGATTCAGGGCAAGTAGAGGCAGTTTTTTAAAAATTGCACATGTAAAGGGATGCTGGGGCTGCCTCTTCTATAGTAACGCTGTCTCTGGAGTAGAAAATGTATCAACTCGGCAGCTTCTCATGTTACGCAAACATACCGCCTGCCTAGGTCAGGAAAATATCGCAACTATAAACATTTTTATGAATGAGCACACAGAAGTCTAAACTACCAAATGCGGTATTTTCCAGCACAGATTTTTTTTTTTAACGCACTGCTTTTATGAATGATAGTTGTCTATACAAGGCTTCCTTAGCCATCCAATCTAGCCTCT
>NC_090657.1:38952874-38962874 GCF_040937935.1 Hyperolius riggenbachi | reverse complement strand
CTGTGCACCCATGCTATGCATTTGAGTGAACCTAACTTGCCTAACTCCATGCTCCCATCCAGTGACTGACTAAGCATTACCTTGTACTCATACTGTGCTGTGTGATCTGGTTTTCTTGTATTCCTGTATTGTCATATTGCTGTTTGTCACCCCTAAATATTGTCTGTAACCTAAATTAATGTCCAGCGCTGCGTAATATGTTGGCGCTTTATAAATACAACAAATAAATAAATAAATAAATACAGCTGCTCCGTGAGGGCATCAGATGTTGTCTAAGAGAATATTGGGAGCAACAACACCGTGAAGTCCAAAGAACACACAAGACAGGTCAGGGATCAAGTTATTGAGAAATTTAAAACAGGCTTAGGCAACAAAAAGATTTCCAAAGCCTTGAACAACCCACAGAGCACTGTCCAAGCGATCATTCAGAAATGGAAGGAGTATGGCACAACTGTACACCTACCAAGACAAGGCCATCCACCTAAACTCACAGGCCGAACAAGGAGAGCGCTGATCATAAATGCAGTCAAGAGAGAATGTACCCGAACTGAATTTTGGTACATCTGAGCATGCCTGCACAAAAGGTAGTTATGTGCAGCGAGGTGGGTTCACTGAACACAAACGTAGGTGCATGCAATGATGAGGTGGGTTAACTAAACACAACAGGTACTAGTAGTAGGTAAATGCAGTACTGGGTAGGTAGTACAATGTGCAGCTCCCTGTCACACACAGGTAGTCACTGAATGTGCTGCTGAATGCTGGTGGGCTGCTGGCAGTGGGACACACACATTATTAATTAGCAATGCTGTCTAAGCAACACGAGTGTCTCACACACACAGGTAGTCAAGTCAGTCAATGTGCTGCTGCTGCTGCTGGCAGTGGGACACACAGTATGAATTAGCAATGCTGTCTAAACAACACAAGTGTCAGTTTCAAACACAGAAAAAAAAATTATCACACGAGCAGGATGAGCTCTGAAAAGAGCTTTTCTGGGGCACTATTATAGCAATAAGATTCAGCTAAGCAAGCTAAGAAGGCAAGAGCCTGACTAATCTGTCCCTAAGAGAACAAGTCTGCAGCAGCTGTCCCTATTCTGTCTCTAGCAGGCACACGAGTGAGGCTAATGGCCGCCGGAGCCTGCCTTATATAAGGGGGGTGGGGCTCCAGGGCTTAGTATAGCCGGATTGGCTACAATGCGCCTGCTGACTGTGTTGCAAAGGGTCAAAGTTGACCCTGATAGAGCATTATGGGGCGAATCGAACTTCCGGGAAAGTTCACCTTCGCCGGCGAAGGCGAACCACCCGAAGTTCGCCTGGAACCGTTCGCCGGCGAACCCTTCGGCCCATCTCTAAATGAGACCAGTATCTGCAAAAAAAGAGACATATGATGATAAGTCTAAGTGACTTGTAACCATTAAACAAAATGATTCCAACACAAAAACCTACCGCAGATACAAAAGCCAGAAATTAACCAGTATAAGCCTGCAAAAGACACAGAAATGTAGCACGGTGTCACCACGTGTATGACATTAAGCCACTCCCCTATTTGTAGCTACCACACAAGAAAATGAAATTGCTGAACACCATAGTGTAAACAGATAAGATAGCTGGAAGACAGAAAGAAAAAGGAACCAGCACCTTGCACTTAAAACACTGCATAAAAGTGACATCACACTGCATGATGAAGATGAAAGAGCATAGCACAAGCCCAAATGCAATATATGGCACATAGTACACAGCAAAGGTTACTAGCCTGATAGAACACTGTATGATGTGAAATAAAGCAGCATCATTCTATGTAACACTGAATGCTGAAAAATAAAGCAGCAGAATGTAATCTGTGATACACTGTACACATTAAATGCAACTAACCTAATGGAACATGCACACAAATAAGCAGCATAAGGACCACAGTAAAAAGCATACATATGCCCCAAACACTATTTGCAACCCTGTGAGTCTGCACAGTGGCAGACAAACTGTAATCACCAATAATGGAACTGCTCACCTACTGATCCATAGAAAGTGCACTCCCCAACAGGTGATGTGCATTATCTCCTGGCGTCTGTGCGAGAACCTGGAGGCATCTCTAAACTTGTCTTCAAAGACAACTTTGTGAGCACCGCCCTATAAAGACACACTTACACTCGCCATGTTCCAGTCTGTCTTCAGCTGGAATAGTGAGAGGAAGGGACAGAGCTTGCTGGAGATAGGGAAAGCGTTAGCAAGGCCTGTTTAATTTGATCCTCACTGACTGACTTGCTGTTAAAGCACCCCAAACAGCCATTTTTAGGGCTACTTCATCCTGCATTTTTTGTTATTGCATGTGCGACACTACACAGCACACAGGCACCCACCCAGAGCTGTGCCCAGTGCCCACGTCTATAATTGTCTGTCACATTAGACACAAGCAGAATGGTACTCCAGAGCCTCTGTTATCATTGTATTGTGTTTGACCTGTTACATATCTCAGTGTCTGTCTGATACGCCACAGACAGAGCCCACTGGCACTGACCCACACCTGTGCCCACTTCTAGGCATATAATTGTGTGCCACATTACACAAGCAGAGTAAGCAGGTTTCTGTGCAACAAATTTTAAATACATTTAAAAATAGGTTTTATGGTGCAACACATATTCCCACACTCGGAATTACATTGGATTTCTGTGCATAACAGTTCCCATACTTTGAACCAGATCAGATTTCTGTGCTAGGCATTTTTCCACACTCTAAACAAGATGCAATTTCTGTGCAAAAAGCTTTCCCGCACTCTGAACAAAATGGGATTTCAGTGCAAAATGCTTTCCTGCACTCTGGACAAAATTACATTTTAGTGCCAAATGTTTTGCCGCACTTTGAACAAGATAGGATTTCGGTGCAAAACGTTTCCCCTCACTCTGAAGAAGATGGGATTTTGGTGCATCATTTTTTCCCACACTCTGAACATAACATTACTGTGCAAAATGTTTTTATCCCTCACAATAAACAAGATGGGATTTCTGTATTACACATTTTTCCACACTCTGAACAAAATGGGATTTAATTGCAAACTATTTTTCTGTACTTTGAACAAGATGTGATTTGTGTACTAAACATTTTGTGGCACTCTGAACAAGAGCGGATTTCTGTGCAAAACATTTTTCCGCACTATGAACAAGATGGGATTTAGGTACAAAATGTTTTCCGGCATTTTAAAGGTAAGATTTTGGTGCAAAGCTTTTTCTCCCCTTTGAACAAGATGCAATTTCTAAATAAAACAGTTTTGCGTACTCTGAACAAGACAACATTTCTGAATAAAATGTTTTCCCATGCTCTGGAGAAGATAGGATTCTGGGGCAAAACATTTTCCCGTGCTCTGAATAAGATGGGAGTTCTGTACTAAACATTTTCCCACCCTCTGAACATAGGACTTTTGTGGAAAACATTTCCAGCAATCTGAACAAGATGGGATTTTGGTGCAAAACATTTTCCAGCAATCTATACAAGATGGAATTTTGGTACAAAACATGTTTCCAAACTCTGAACAAGATGGGATTTTAGTGCAAAACACTTTCCAGCACTCTGAACAAGATGGGATTGATATACTAAATGTTTTCCCACACTCTGAACATGGGATTTCCATGTTCTATGTTTTGTCTTGTTCACTCTGAACAAGACAACATTTCTGAATAAAATGTTTTCCCACGCTCTGGACAAGATAAGATTCCGAGGAAAAACATTTCCCGTGCTCTGAACAAGATGGGAGTTCTGTACTAAACATTTTCCCACACTCTGAACATAGGATTTTTGTGTAAAACGTTTTCCCAGCAATCTGAACAACGTGAGATTTCTGTGAAAAAAAACATAAGATTTCAGTGCAAACCCTTTTCCAGCACTATTTAACTCAGAAAGCCCATTTTTTTCACTCAGAACATAAGATTTCAATGCAAAACGTTTCCTCACACTCTGAACAAAACAGAATTTCTGTTGTAAACATTTTCCCACACTGAACAACATGGGATTTTTTTGTGCAAAACATTTTCCAGCAATCTGAACAAGATGGGATATGGGTTCAAAACATTTTCCCGCACTCTGGAAAATGGGATTTCTGTGCAAAACATGTTCTCACACACTGAGCAAGATGGGGTTTCTGTGCAAGACCTTTTCCCGCACTCTGAACAAGATACAATTTTTGTGCAAAACATTTTCTCACACTCTGAAAATGAACAGGAATTCAGTCCAGTGTGAGATCTCTCATGCATGACAAAATGTGATTTCTGCCCAATACATATCCTCCCAATAACCGGCGAACGTCAGAGAACACCGCACGATTCCATGTCTGCCTGAATGACTGATAAACTGTTCCACACACATCAATCCCTCTCCCAGCCCTGATCTTGCTATACAATGAATAGCAAGCCCCAGAGCAATAACATTCTGAATTCTGCTGCAGAATGTCATTTTACTGGCTTATAATTAACCACAAATACTTACCTTTAATGTACGCAAAGCAATATCCTCAGTGGCGTAGCTACAAACCTCTGGGCCCCGATGCGGAATCTGGATGTGGGCCCCCCCCCCACGGCAACAACAGCCCCCCTCCCCCGGCAACACCCGACGCACACACATATCCGAATCCCTATAGCCAGCTATAGGTCCCCCCAGTATAGGTAGCCAGGCATAGGTACGCCAGTATAGTTGCCCCCGGTATAGGTTAGCCAGGTAGGTGCCTCCAGCATAGGTAGCCAGTATAGTTGCCCCCAGTATAGGTTAGATAGGCAGGCGCCGCCAGTACAGGTTAGCTAGGTGGGTGCCTCTAATATAGGTAGCCAGAATAGTTGCCCCCAGCATAGGTTAGATAGGTAGGTGCCCCCAGTATAGGTTAGTTAGGTAGGTGCCTCCAATATAGGTAGCCAGTATAGTTGCCACCTGTATAGGCTAGCTAGGTGCCCCGAATACAGGTTAGACAATTAAGTGCCCCCAGGTTAGATAGGTAGGTGCCCCCCAGTATAGGTTAGATTAGGTAGCTGCCCCCCAGTATAGGTTAGATGAGGTAGGTGCCCCCCAGGATAGGTTAGGTAGCTGCCCCCCAGGATAGATTAGGTAGCTTTCCCCCAGGATAGGTTAGGTAGGTAGCTGGCCCCCCAGGGTAGGTTAAGTAGGTAGCTGCCCCCCCAGGATAGGTTAGGTAGCTGCCCCCCAGGATAGGTTAGGTAGCTGCCCCCCCAGGATAGGTTAGGTAGCTGCCCCCCCAGGATAGCTTAGGTAGGTAGCTGCCCCCCAGGATGGGTTAGGTAGGTAGCTGGCCCCCCAGGATAGGTTAGGTAGGTAGCTGCCCCCCCAGGATAGCTTAGGTAGGTAGCTGGCCCCCCAGGATGGGTTAGGTAGGTAGCTGGCCCCCCAGGATAGGTTAGGTAGGTAGCTGGCCCCCCAGGATAGGTTAGGTAGGTAGCTGGCCCCCCAGGATAGGTTAGGTAGGTAGCTGGCCCCCCAGGATAGGTTAGGTAGGTAGCTGGCCCACAGGATAGGTTAGAGTAGGTAGCTGCCCCCCCGGATAGGTTAGAGTAGGTAGCTGCCCCCCAGGATAGGTTAGGTAGGTAGCTGGCCCCCCAGGATAGGTTAGGTAGGTAGCTGGCCCCCCAGGATAGGTTAGGTAGGTAGCTGGCCCCCCAGGATAGGTTAGGTAGGTAGCTGGCCCCCCAGGATAGGTTAGGTAGGTAGCTGGCCCCCCAGGATAGGTTAGGTAGGCAGCTGGCCCCCCAGGATAGGTTAGGTAGGTAGCTGGCCCCCCAGGATAGGTTAGGTAGGTAGCTGGCCCCCCAGGATAGGTTAGGTAGGTAGCTGGCCCCCCAGGATAGGTTAGGTAGGTAGCTGGCCCCCCAGGATAGGTTAGGTAGGTAGCTGGCCCCCCAGGATAGGTTAGGTAGGTAGCTGGCCCCCCAGGATAGGTTAGGTAGGTAGCTGGCCCCCCAGGATAGGTTAGGTAGGTAGCTGGCCCCCAGGATAGGTTAGAGTAGGTAGCTGCCCCCCCGGATAGGTTAGAGTAGGTAGCTGCCCCCCAGAATAGGTTAGGTAGGTAGCTGGCCCCCCAGGATAGGTTAGGTAGGTAGCTGGCCCCCCAGGATAGGTTAGGTAGGTAGCTGGCCCCCCAGGATAGGTTAGGTAGGTAGCTGGCCCCCCAGGATAGGTTAGGTAGGTAGCTGGCCCCCCAGGATAGGTTAGGTAGGTAGCTGGCCCCCCAGGATAGGTTAGGTAGGTAGCTGGCCCCCCAGGATAGGTTAGGTAGGTAGCTGGCCCCCCAGGATAGGTTAGGTAGGTAGCTGGCCCCCCAGGATAGGTTAGGTAGGTAGCTGGCCCCCCAGGATAGGTTAGGTAGGTAGCTGGCCCCCCAGGATAGGTTAGAGTAGGTAGCTGCCCCCCCGGATAGGCACGGAAGCGCTGTAGGTGGAACTCACCTCCGTCCCTGCGCCGCTGGTCTCCTCCCGCTCTGTATAGATGTTGTTACACACTGCTTCCTGTTTAGCCGGAAGCAGTGTGTAACAGCAGATCTATGCAGAGCGGGAGGAGACCAGCGGCGCTTGGAACGCAGGCAGGTGAGTTCTGCCTACAGCGCTTCCGTGCGCTGCGCACTCTGCATCTGAGGGGGAGGGGGGGGCCCGGGGAGAGGTCGGACTGCCCTCCCCACGGCTGCAGCTCCCCCCTCCCAATAACGCACGCAGGGATCCCATCTCCGAGTCCAAACGGACATGGGCCCCCCGGGCCCCTCCCCCGCCTCTTCAGGAGCCGGGCCCGGTCGCCGAGGCGACCGTTGCGACCACAGGCCCTACGCCCCTGAATATCCTCAGAAATGTTCCATGCCAATTTCCTCTTGTTACTATAATATAAGTTCTCCACGCGCCTCCTGCCACACACAAAGCTTGATGCTTCTGTATAGCTAAAGTTCCCAGCCCTGCCACTGCCACCACTAGTCCTACCTGCCCCCCACAACTATCACCCCCCACCCCCCATGCCAGCACCTAGAGCACCCACAGCTCCCTGATATCAGGATATTATGGGTGCTCTAGGTGGCAGCATGATTTGGCAGGTGGGGAGTAGAGATGGGCCGAACGGTTCGCCGGCAAACGGTTCCAGGCGAACTTTGGTGGTTCGCGTTCGCCTGGACCAGACAAACTTTTGCGGAAATTTGATTCGCCCCATAATGCACTATGAGGGTTAACTTTGACCCTCTGCATCACAGTCAGCAGGCAGATTGTAGCCATTCAGGCTACACTAAGGCCTGGAGCCCCACCCACCTTATATAAGGCAGGCTCGCTGGCCATGACACTCACTCGTGTGCCTGCTGCAAATAGACAGACTAGGGAGAGCTGCTGCAGATTTTTTTCTCCTAGGGAAAGATTAGTTAGGCTCTTGGATTGCTCCTGGCTGATTGTTATTGCTAAAATAGCACCCCTCAACAGCTCTTTTGAGAGTTAATCAGTTTTCCTGATGTGTTTTTTTTTTGTGTGTGTGTGTGTTGCTCACTGACACTGACATTATACAGCCCTATCTGTTGCAGCTGGACCTTGGTAATTGTTATTACTGTGCCAGCCAGGCCCTGCAAAACTATCTATACTGGGACACCTACCTATGTCTACCTAACTACTGGGGCACCTGCTTACCTATACGGGGACACCTACCTACCTACCTATACTAGGGGACCTACCTATGCCTACCTACCTATACTGGGACTCCTACCTATGCCTACCTACCTATACTTGGTCTCCTACCTATGCCAAGCTAACTACTGGGACACCTACCTATGCCTACCTACCTATACTGGGACTCCTACCTGTGCCTACCTACCTATACTGGGTCTCCTACCTATGCCTAGCTAACTACTGAGGCACCTACCTATGCCTACTTACCTATACTGGGACTCCTACCTATGCCTAGCTAACTACTGGGACACCTACCTATGCCTACCTACCTATACTGGGTCTCCTACCTATGCCTAGCTAACTACTGGGACACCTACCTATGCCTACCTACCTATACTGGGACTCCTACCTATGCCTAGCTAACTACTGGGACACCTACCTATGCCTACCTACCTATACTGGGTCTCCTACCTATGCCTAGATAACTACTGAGGCAGCTACCTATGCCTACCTACCTATACTGGGACTCCTACCTATGCCTACCTACCTATACTGGCACTCCTACCTATGCCTACCTACATACAAGAAGATAATAAGGTCATTGCTTCATTGTGGTCAGACCAAATTTGATCAGCTGGACAGTCACAGTCATATGGGCTTGAAAACCGCCACGGCCTGCACTCAGGCCACAGTGCGCACCAGACCAGCACGGCCGTCACTACGCAAACAGCTGTTTGCGATGCGTTACACAGCGAGTTTGGTGTGTCAGTGTGAAGCAGAACTCTAATTACACTCCCTGATTGATGTATACACATGCAAGATGTTTGAAAGCACTTTAGGCCTGCAATTTAGCATTCAATGTGATTTCTGCCCTTAAAACGCTGCTTTGCGTCAAATCCAGATTTTCCCCCGGGACTTTGGCCATGTATCCCACTCCGCCATGCCCCCCTCCAAGTGTTAGACCCCTTGAAACATCTTTTCCATCACTTTTGTGGCCAGCATAATTTTTTTTATGCAACAGAATAATAAGTGCGGCGCTCTACACCTGTCAGTTTAAAGTGTCTAAGACACTAATAACTATACCACAAGTCCCAGAAAATTGTCCATAAATCACATTTGAAATTTGAAAGTTCTCCGCTCCCCTTCAGCAGTGACAAGCAATTAGCATATCAATAGGTATCGCTCTCACCAAATCCATAGGCTGATTAATTACAGTCAGCAAGCTCGCATTATACAGTAGATATGGCCCACGTGTCCAGCTTCTTCCTCCTGGTTATGCTCAGATAGGAAAAAACAGCAAATAGCATAATATTGTTGGGACCATATTGAGAAAATCCTCCACCAAGAATAACAGCACCAATCCGTGCCAGGAAACTACAAGGTCACCACCACTCCGTGCATCCACACATAGTAAGACTGAAGGCTTACCAGAGGGAATGGCTGACCACTACAGTTCAGCAAAAAAGCATCTTGTCCAATCCTTCAGTAATTAATTCACAGCCTTCTCCCTTAATAAAGCTCAGAGGAGAAGTGACATAGCGTAACTCCGTGGCCTCGTGGCAAGAGTGGAGACGCGCTGAGCGGCGGTGGTGAGGACGTCCTGAAGTTTTTATATACATATATGCGCATGTTCTTATAACTGATTGTGAGTGTGCTACTACTCATTTTAAATGTTTTAAATAAACGGAGTTACGCTATGTCACTTCTCCTCTGAGCTGAGATTGGGTGCTCAGACAATGCGATGTACAAGTCCACCGCCAACAGTCAATCCAAAGAACAACAGATGTCGGCACACCAATAAGTTGAAGTATGCGGTTTTATGGTAATGCAAAAATCATAATACACTGTAACATTTCGGAACGATCTTGCGTCCCTTTATCAAGGAATTACAATGAGACCAGTATCTGCAAATAAAGAGAAATATAATGATCAGTCTAAGTGACTTGTGAGTAACAATGAAACAAAATGATTCCAACACAAAAACATACCGCGGATACAAAAGCCAGAAATTAACCAGTATAAGCCTGCAAAGGACACAGAAACGTAGCACATGTCACCACATGTATGAGATTAAGCCACTCCCCTATTTGTAGCTACCACACAAGAAAATGAAATTGCTGAACACCAAAGTGTAAACAGATAAGATAGCTGGAAGACAGAAAGAAAAAGGAACCAGCACCTTGCACTTAAAACACTGCATAAAAGTGACATCACACTGCATGATGAAAATGAAAGAGCATAGCACAAGCCCAAATGCAATATATGGCACATAGTACACAGCAAAGGTTACTAGCCTGACAGAACACTGTATGATGTGAAATAAAGCAGCATCATTCTATGTAACACTGAATGCTGAAAAATAAAGCAGCAGAATGTAATCTGTGA